>NC_136428.1:123596265-123813765 GCF_052849685.1 Lactuca virosa | reverse complement strand
TTCTCCGATGACTAAACATTCCATCTCTTAAAAAACTATTTTATTTTGATAGATGTTAGAAATGAGTTTTGCTAAAATAAATTAAGGTTAATATATATAAATAAGGGAAATATATTTTTACCGATTTATGATCGTTCAACGGTCATATAAGTAGAAAGATAGGAAAAAGAACTGTCTCGGCTTGATTCCAATTTGCATGGGCCACCTAGGCTGGCGTTGCGTTCCCAACTGGCACTGTTGGCCACATTAGACAACAAATCCGAGAAATGAAGGTATAACACATAGTATGAAAGAGTTTATGGAAATGTGTATGGGGCTTTAATTCTTTAGATTTGGACGAAACATATATATCTAGGAACATATTAGGGCATGTATGAGGTAGTTGTTTTAAAAAAAAAGGTATTGATTTGATCATGAGTGTATGTTTTTTTTGAACCATTGAATTTTATTAAATAAAATAAATAAATTGGCAAGAAGCTAGCCAAAACAACAGACATCAAGTTTCTTTTCTAAAGAAAAACAGACTGTCTTTATTAAAAACCAACGTAATATTATACGTCTCTACATGATTGTAACTTTACGTATTCTTCATAAAACAAAAAGAATTTGGTATTATTATTATTATTTGTTTATGTTTATATGTTTATATATGATTTATGATGTTTTCAGATATTGAAAGTTATTGGAGGTAGTAGTTGAGAAATTGGTGGCTTTCTTTAAGTTTTTGTTAAAGACCACATATTATGATATCATATCACGAACCTAACCCTTGCGTTCCTTCCAATTTCGGCCAATAAGATTAAGAAGGATAGGGACTACCGGACTACACAACCCGCCCAACCACAAGGTTTATTGAGGTTTAGATTGAAATATCTTCTTGGTAGTTGGTGAGTATGGTTTTCTCATCCATATTAATTTTTTACCATTTCATATAACATTTTTACTTTCCACCCCCATATCATTTTAGCTACGTTCATGTTATATTCTTTTTCAGTTTTAATCTTTTTATTTCATTTTTCATTTTTAGATAATTTTAAAAATAAATTGCATAATTTTACACAAAACACTTTATAAAACATTAAATTAAAATAAATTACTTAATCTTCTTCTTCTTCTTTTTTCTAAATATACTACTCGCCATCATTGTTAGCATCATAGATATAATCCGCTAAATATTATCTAAGCCGCTCGTGTTTTTATACGTCTTGAATGTCAACAACTTTATGCAACTATTTCGCTAAACATTGTACAAACTGCATGCGGGCATATATTGTGCAATATTATGCCTTTAATCTCCCATTACCATATTATACATTATGATATATGCATACATAATATATCGTAAAGTTTCTATCTTATATGGACGTGTCACATTTTCTAATATTTGTCACTTCAACTTTATAACTCCAAAAACATGCTCCATATCGTTATGTGTTGCTTCATGTCTTTTCTTGAAGTTTTTCTCTTCGTTCCATTGGGTCTCAGAATGTCTTTACGAATGTTGAATATGTAAGACATATTCTATCCATAAGGTAATACCCAAACTTATATTCGTTTCCATTCACTATAAAAGAAAATATTCAATGCCTTTCTTAATAAAATATCGTTGAATATTGGTGACTGATCAAGAACGTTGATATCGTTGTTGGAACCAAAAACCAAAACATATCAAAACCATAAATTTTGGGACGCAACAAAATTCTAATACCAACGAGGGTGTTGTTGGATTATGTGTCTAAGCTCATAATTATAATTGGTATAAACTTGAATTGATAGTAACATAGTCTTTTTGGGTTGCCTTCAAACCTGACAATTTAATAGGATAATTTTTAGAGAGAGAAGAATGATTTATTAATTTGTTGCTTGGTTAATAAATTAATTAGAAATCAAAATAAATGATTGATTAATGCATTATGGAAATAATATATTAATTATAAATCATATTGTTTAATTAATATTTAATCAGAAACTAATTTGGAATTAATTTTGGGGTTAAAGGAATTAATTAAAAGTGCAGGGACTAAAGGTGACAATGTTCAATAGATGAGCATTGGGCAATTCTATAACCTCCCTAAAGAGGGGGATGAAATCTAGAGTGCTCCTAGGGTTTCCTTGGGCTCTAAGGGTGTCTTGGATGCCTTAGGGAGAAAGTTAAGGGATTAGGGTTATCTTGGAGATACTTGTCTTATCCAACATCTTCCTAACACCTATATAAACCCTCCTTATGGTTAAATTTCGGCCATGACTTCCTTCTAAGTACCTTGGACGAAATATTGGCCCCCCTCTCTCTCTCTATAGTTTTCCTTGGTTATTAGGGTTTGTTTGTGAACCACTAGAGGCGCGACACTTGTGGCGCTTGCTACCAAATATTTTCAAGGAGGAATTTAAGATTGTTTACTACAACAATCTAAAAGGTTAGTTTTTCTTGTTCTTATAAGTTAAATAGATCATAGAAAAGTTTTATAACCTAGGGTTCATAGTATGCTGCTTTACTTGAAAGACATAGATCCAACTAGGTTGCATGTGCCCTAATTTATTTGAATTGTTTAAATAATTATCCGCTTTGCATTGTGTTGTAACCTTTAAAACTCATCAGTGGTATCAGAGCCATGAGTTGTCTTTCTTGTATTTCCACATTGGTGAATCAAAAGAAACCTGGTTTTGCGTTTGTCGCAGGTCACGATGTAAACTTAAAGTTCACGACGTGAACTTAAAGTTCACGACGTGAACTTAGTCAAACTCGATTCTGTTTTGCTGAAAAACAAATCTCACGACGTGAACTCGGTCAGATCCGAAAATCTGGACCAAATCTGCATTATTTTAATTTCTTGGATGATTATCTGCAATATTTAATTGCTAAATCCAATTTGTTGTATATATCATGATAATTTGAATGCCTAGAAATTAGGAAACAAATATTTGACTTGATTAATTATTTGACGATTAATATGATTAATTTTTAAGTGTTTAAATAATTAATTTGATTATTAATTAACTTAATAATTAATGTCAAATATTATTGGGTTGTTTTAAATTTAAATTAAAAGTTTAATTTTGAAATTTAAAATGTAAACTTTAGTATTTTTGAAAGGTATAAAATACATCCTTATGGTTTTATTAAAGGTTTAAATTTAATTAAATTAAAGGTTTAATTTATTAAAAGATTAAACCCTTGAAATTTTAAAATGTTTAAAACCGCTAGTACGCCTCATTCATGAAGCCATACTATAAGGGGAGTTTAAGGAAGCGGCCTATAAAATGACCGTCATTGGGTATCCATTCTTACACACCGCTCTCTTATATGGTGGAGGGTTGTTAGCCGAACGGGTTTGATTGGACATAACCTCATTAAAAGTATAATGATATAAAGTAACTAAACTATTTTCTAAAAATCCCACTCTTAATTACTTTAAGAAAAATGTGAATTTGATGTTAACCCATGAAATTGCACATTACACCTTATTAGTCGTTAGTGGAGCGTGTGTGGTTAACTGACACACTAATATGGGACTAATATTGTTGGCAATGGGTGTCTCGTAAATTATCATTGATTAATGGAGCGTATGTGGCTAACCGACACATTAATTAGATGATAAATGACATCAAGAGTACCAAGCTAATTTACATGGTTATTCACACCTTGTTTGTGATCCTCGGTATCCCAATCACAAATGGAAAGGGCATAATAGAGATTAAACATGCCATTGAATAGTTCAATAAATCTCAAAAGATATAGGAATTTCATTTAAAACCTAATTCGTTCAAATTTCATTTTTTCGTGGTGAAATTGGTAAATCGTCATTTACTTACCTTTAAATAATTTGCAATTGGATTACGACATCCCTCTTCTGAATTATGAATTATTTAGTTGGATCCTACCCTTAATTTTAATTTTTTGTGTTAATAATTAAGGATTAAAAATCAACTAACTTGAATTCTCTTTTCTCCTATTTTAGATGTCGAGTTCAGACAACAATGGTCTTCCTCGTTCTTGTGGAAATGTTTTTCCTTCTCTATCTGAAGATGATCTTCAACATGTTGATCAAGGTGAAAGAATGTTCCCTTCCTCAAGGAATGGTGGAACTGGAAATCATTATTCTCCATCTCTTCCTCCGTCTCCTCCAGTGACTCTCCCCAAGTCATGTCTTCTTCATGTTGAAAATTATGAAACTACTCAAGCCCTATTGGCATGTAAACATCAAGATGGAAAGTTTGTATGTGTGCATGTTCTGAAAATGAAATCGTACATTGACATATTGGGGATGTTGGGTGTCGTTTTCCCAAGGGAGCTGGCCATTGACTTGGTTCTTCTTTCTCTTCCTGAATCATATAGTCAGTTCATCAAAGACTACTATATGAGGGACCACGACGTGACCCTAATTGATCTAACGTATATGTTGATTGTTCCTGAAGCAGAAATGCTTAAGAGCACAAGTCAAGAAAAAATGTTTGAAGGATTTGTCTCCAAAATTTCCATGGACCTCTATAATGGTAACATTTGTAGTCCAGAAAAGGTTTCTCTTCCCAATGGAAAGGGATAGGCCAAGGTCAAACCGTTTGAACATTGGTAAAGAGAAATGTTGATTCTGAGATAGTCCCATGTGCAATTCCTGAAAGGTCCATATGTTTCTATTGCAAATTGAATGAGCATTTGATGCGAAGCTGCCAGGATTACCTGAAAGATCTTAGAGATAGTAAAGTCAAGTTGTGTGACTCTACTTCAGGTACATCCACTATCTAACTCCATTAAGTTCCTATTTATAGATTCTTAATACATGATGTGATAGCCACATTTTGATGTTTTGTAGGATCTAAGAGAAAGAATGAAGTTTAAGAAGAGTGAGTTGATTCTGATCATGAGAGATGGATTTCAGTCACATGGTTCGATGATCAGAATTTAGAGCTGCTGCTTAGGAGTTATGATAATAGATTGCTTAGGAAATGTCTAGAAACATAGTTTTCATATTTGTTACATTGTACGGACAAGTTCCAGATTTTCGTTTATTATCAATAAAAGTGAAATTTTGGTTTACATAGTTGGTTATATTTCTTTGCAATTGCATTTATGAAAATTGGTGGTTACATTTCTATTATTAGCAATGTTAAAACTGGATTTGATTCTTAATTATTTTGTTTGTGGAAATGTCATAATCAACCAAGTGAAAAGGAATTATCATCACCCAAGTTTTAGTTGGATAGAAACTTGGAGTCATGCAATTCAAATTATGTGATGTATGAGAATCTGTATCTTTGGAAGATTAAGACTAATTCCTTGATCACATGTTTATGTGAGTCAAGTGAAGGACTAAAGGATCTAGTACACATTGATGTGGACTATTTAGATCCACCACAAAGGACAATAATTCTATTCGTCATGATTTACTGATGGTTCAGTAAATGTGGTTATGTTTATAAGATTAAGCATAATTCTAACACTTTGAAAAAGTTTCAAAGAGTAGTGGAATGAATATGAAGAATCTATTAGGCAGTAAAAGTTTCTCCAATCTGAAAGGAGAGGAGATTACTTTAGTATCGTGTTTTGTTATCATCTTAATGATTGTGGAACTATGTCACAGTTGATCCTCGAAGAACATCTTAGTGCAATTGTTTGACTAAGAAGAGGAATCAAATATTGTTGAAATAGTTTAATCGAGAGATGAGTCATACTTCGTATCAAATCAAGTTTTAGAGTCATACTCTAGTAACTACGAATCGTATTTTGAAACTTATTTCATACTAAGTAGGTTTATAAAACCTCACATAATGTGGAGTAATAATGTTTTCTTACTCTATCACATTTGGAATTGTTAGTTGTAATGTTTTGGTTAAAACAAAAGATGGACTAAGACCAATTCCATGAGATGTTTTCTTGTCGAGAATCCACACTAACTTTTGAATATTTGTTTTTGCTTGTCAAGGAATGTTCCTTAACAGAAAAAATTATATGTCAAGAAGTTAGTTGGAGTCTTATTGATCTTGAAAAGTTTTAAGAGTTAATCAAGAATAAACCTTTTAGTTATCACTAGCACACGACCTGAGGTTGATAACCTATCGTGTTAAGTTGACAAATTCTTGTTTCTGTGCACCTTCCAGTTGAGTTAGTAATGCTTATGAGTTCTATGGTTCTCATTTGACTACATAAAGGCAAAGCACGTTGGTCAGTGATAGTACATTGATCAATATGAGTGAGCTGCTTGACAACATGGAAGTGCTGGTAGGCCATTGTGCTACCAGAAGGCGAGAAATTAAGAATAAGCAAAGTTCAGTCCACGAAAGAAAAACTAAATTTGATTTTGGTTTTGTCCTCAACCTTATCTTATGATTGTAGGTTGGAAATGACAAATTCACATGGATGGGAACACATACACCATAAAATCTAGGTGGCAAAAGGTTCACTCTAATTCATGAAAATGATTATGAGGAAACACTTTTGCTAGTCACTACAAGAAAACGTGTTTTTGCTACGGAAGGAATCCCTTGCGAAAAGCTGAAATTCCGTTGCAAAAGACGAATAGCGACAGAATTTGCAACAACCTATTTCCGTCCCTAAAAACGCCGTAGCGAGGGTTTGCAACTGAAAAAATAATTCCGTCACAAATGTGACAACGGAATGAAATCCGTGGTAGGTGGTATTCCGTAGTAGGATTGCATCGCACAATCCGTGGTAGTTATTCCATCACAAATTTCGTGGTGGTGATTCCCTAGCAAATTCCGTTGTGGTGATTCCCTAGCAAATTATGTGGTGGTGATTCCCTAGCAAATTCCGTGGGGGTGATTCCCGAGCAAATTCTGTGGTGGTCATTCCCTAGCAAATTCTGTGGTGGTGATTTCCTAGTAAATTCCGTGGTGGTCATTCCCTAGTAAATTCCATGGTGGTCATTCCCTAGTAAATTTCGTGGTGGTGATTCCATAGCAAATTCCGTCGTGCTGAAGCCCTAGCAAATTCCGTTTGATGATTTCCTAGCAAATTATGTGGTCATGAATCCCTAGCAAATTCCGTTTGATGACTTCCTAGCAAATTTCGTGGTCATGAATCCCTAGCAATTTTAGTGGTGTATATTATATACCAGATTCCATATGGACCGATGGATACTTGATTTATAAATTATATCAAAATAAATTTGTAGTAATATATGAAAAACAAAAAAAAAATCATAACCATTATATCATAAAATAATAAAATAATTATTTATTACATGGAAAAAAGAAAGTTGCTACTCTAAAATACATAATCTGCAATAAACATATATCAACCTACTACTCTTGTTGTTTTGTAAAGCCATTAATAAGATCCAATGCTGTTTGAAGTTGTTTTTCAAGATGCCCGACCCTTGCTTTGTTTTCCTCTTGTTGGGCGTTCATCATTTATTTAAGCTCTTCGTTTTGCTGTTTTTGTTCAGCAACAAGCTCCCTCATTTCTTCTATTTCATCATTTTTTCCGGAATGTAAGATACATCCATTTTACCATTCCTATTGGGAACCGCCTTTAAAAAAGAGCCTAATCCATAAAGTCTTCTTTTTTATCATGGCCACTAACAACAACATAAAATAGCTTGTCCTCCTCAAATTCAACACCTTCAGCTTCCAACCCTTCCCGTTTTTCTGTATAGGCCGCCTACAAAATAAAAATATTATAAGTTAAAAGATATCAAATTTAGGAATGATATTATGGAGTAGCTACAATATAAAAGTTTAAACTGAAATGAATATTACATGTATTTCTCTATCTTTTTCATTTGTGAAAGTGACTCCATCGTGATTCTTCGTGTGTGTATACAGGAACAATTCACTATGGGGTGACTCATGTCCTAATTTCCTCTTCTGTATAAATACCATATAAAATGTCAAATATACAGATAAACATATACAAACATTGATACGATGTACCATTTAAAAAATTACCAAATCAGAAGCTATCTTCAAATGACTTGCGGATCCAGCGTTATGTGTAGGTTTTGCTACTCCATCAACCACACCGTTACGCCTATTTTTCTTGTTCTGCTCAGATTTTAGCTTGTATTCTTCTGTATTCCATTTTAATTGCCAGGAGTTCAAGAATTCCTGTGGAATATGAGCTGTAGGGGTGCAAACGAGCCAAGGTACTCACGAGCTACTCGGGATCGGCTCGTTAAAAGCTCGACTCGAAACTGGTTTTAAACGAGCCCGAGCCGAGCTCGAGCTTAATATTAAGCTCGTTTATTAAACGAGCTCGAGCTCGAGCCTATGTCACTAAGCTCGATTAGGCTCGCGAGCCTAAACGAGCCTTTATATAATATAATTTATTATTATTTTCATATATTAAAATAAAAACATATTTGGGAAATTATGGATTTCGGGTATTAGTAAACGAGCTTCTTAACGAGCTTGAGCCGAGCTTAAGCTTATATAGGCACATCAAACGAAAAACGAGTCGAGCCCGAGCCCGAGCCGAGCTTGTATAATGCTTTACGAGCTCGAGCCGAGCTCGGTAAAAGAAAGCTCGAATCGAGCCGAGCTCGAGCTCGAGCCTCGTATAACTTAAACGAGCCCGAGCCGAGCCTGGCCAGGCTCGGGCTCGGCTCGGCTCGTTTGCACCCCTAATGAGCTGGTTAAAGCCATGTTTGTTTCTTTTTGGGCTCCTCATGTTGAAGAGATATTGACCATAACTTTCTGCCGCTTTCCTTGCCCAAGTTTGCCTCACCACAGAGTCTATTGTTTCATCCCAACAACATTTTTTCTGCACATTAACAATATAAACATAAGTTTAAGTGTAAATGTTTACCAAACAACAATTTATCACATATAGTTAATTACCTGAAACTCCTCCCAATATAATTCGCGCATTTCTTTGATTACTTTTGCCCAAGCATACCCTTCTGGATATACTATTTGTTTAAAGGACTAACTAATAAAGTGTGCACAAGGGCCTGGTGGCATTAGCCTGCAAGTAATCATGTGATGTGTTAAGTTATGAATTGATATGTACGTGTAAACCAAAAGTTTATACATAGGAAAAGTTGTAATTAAGATTTGATTGGTAACTCACATTTTTTCCAAACATAAACAGTGAAACGTCCATCTGGTCCACAATCTTCAGAGGAATTGTTTTCACCTTCTACACTTTCCACTACAAATCCATTAATGGTTGATTGTGTTGGTGATGGGGTAGATTCTGGGATAGGTGTTGTTTATGGGATATATTCTGGGGTAGGTGTTGGGATAGATGTATATGTTGAGGATGTGGTAGTTCCTTTACTTAAGGAGGGTGTGGTAGTTACTGTAGTTGTGGAGGATGGTAGTGTAGATGCATGTTTTGAGGTTGTGGTAGTTGATAATGGTGTTGATGATGTGGTAGTGGGTGTCGGTGGTGAGGATGGTTTAGATGATGTAGGTGCTGAAGTTTTGGTTATTGATGTAAGTGTTGAGGATTATATTGTTCCAGTTTATGAAGTTTTAGATGTTTTTTCTAAGGAGGGTGTGGACGTTGTAAGTGATGCCGAGGAAGTGGTAATCATGGGTGATGTTAATGATATAGGTTTAGGGGTTTTGTTGGTAGATGTTATAGGTGCTTTGGATGTGGTTGTTGGTATTGGGAAGTCGATTTCTTCATCTTGTAACTGTCTGTTTACGAATTTTACAGCTGATATCTTGTTGCGTTTCATAACTTGTGGTGCAATGAATTTAGTTGGCTTCACACCGGATGCTCCTTTTGCCTTCGAGGTCGACATCTTTCTGGCTTAAAAATTAACAAAAAACTATAGTCAATACCAATGTATTAAAGATGATAAACTACTGATGACAAGAGAGACACAAACAATAAAAATAAATTATATATGAAAGCATTATTTTTCATGCAAACTATTGAATACAATCAAAACCAATTTACTTGTAATTTAAGATGATAATATACATGAAGATGATCAGAGAACAAAAAACGATCGATCATCACGATAACGGTAGATTAAATAAAAATAAATTTTAGATGAGTGACAACCTATATCGCCAAAGTCAGTGCACAAACGTATAATGAACAAATATTTCCATCAATTAGCCACCGGAGATGATGATTACAGAAAATGTAAACCCTATTTCTAATCAGTAAACTTACCCTAATATGCAACATAAACGTGTGTAGGTTGGAGGGAAAGGAATTGTGAAATATTTTGAACATCGACTAATAAAAAATTCGAACTGTGCTAATTACCGCTAAATATTTAGTAATTCAAATTTATTAAAGTAGTTACAGATTGATAGATAGGGTATATACATATAAATAACGTCAAGAAAGAACATAGACTAACGATGTGTTCATAGTATAATTTTAATTTAAAATTATATACGAGGACTAAACATTAATAAACTATACATCTTTATGCTTTTATGTTTAAACCGAAATTTATATACAAAAGACGTAGGGGTCATGTCAATATATATGGTAGTGGCTTATGGTGTTCATGGTATACCCATGGATGAATATGGATGACATATGGGTCATTGGTCAACATGGTATAGGCTTATGGTGTCCATGGATGACATATGGGCCATTGGTCAACATGGTAGTGGCTTATGGTGTATATGGATGACATATGGGTCATTGGTCAACATGGTAATGGCTTATGGTGTCCATGGATGACATATGCATGATTGGTCAACATGATAGTGGCTTATGGTGTCCATGGATGACATATGGGTCATTGGTCAACATGGTAATGGCTTATGGTGTCCATGGATGACATATGGGTCATTGGTTAACATGGTAGTGACTTATGGTGTATATGGATGACATATGGGTCATTGGTCAACATGGTAATAGCTTATGGTGTCCATGGATGACATATGGATGATTGGTCAACATGATAGTGGCTTATGGTGTCCATGGATGACATATGGGCCATTGGTCAACATGGTAATGGCTTATGGTGTCCATGGATGACATATGGGTCATTGGTCAACATGGTAGTGGCTTATGGTATCCATGGATGACATATGGATGATGTATGGGTCATTGGTCAACATGGTAGTGGCTTATGGTGTCCATGGGAGACATATGGGTCATTGGTCAACATGGTAATGACTTATGGAGTCCATGAATGACATATGGATGATTGATCAACATGATAGTGGGTTATGGTGTCCATGGATGACATATGGGCCATTGGTCAACATGGTAGTGGCTTATGGTGTATATGGATGACATATAGGTCATTGGTCAACATGTTAATGGCTTATGGTGTCCATTGATGACATATGGATGATTGGTCAACATGGTAATGGCTTATGGTGTCCATGGATGACATATAGGCCATTGGTCAACATGGTAATGGCTTATGGTGTCCATGGATGACATATGGGTCATTGGTCAACACTGTAATGGCTTATGGTGTCCATGGATGACATATGGGCCATTGGTCAACATGGTAATGGCTTATGGTGTCCATGGATGACATATGGGTCATTGGTCAACATGGTAATGGCTTATGGTGTCCATGGATGACATATGGATGATTGGTTAGCATGGTAATGGCTTATGGTGTCCATGGATGACATATGGGCCATTGGTCAACATGGTAATGGCTTATGGTTTATATGGATGACATATGGGCTGCAATATTAATGAACATAATATTATGGTTTTTCAATTAGAAGAAACGGAAGTAAATTTAGTTTTGCTTGCAAACGCGTCTTTTTTCTTACCCGAAGTCGCAGGTTCGAATCCTACTTATGTCAAAAATTTTAATTAAATTCGTCCCTCTGAATTTAATCAATAATTTTATTTAACTTCATCTTTTTAAATTTAGAATGTCAATTTATTTATAAAAATGCCCGAAGGTATTGAAAAAAATACCCTAACTATTTACGTAGTAACCTTTGTACGTTAAAGGGTAATTATGTCAATTCATAGTCTAAACACTTAGGCGCCATAATTTGTAGTCAGACTTATCCCGTCGTTTCAGTTTATCGGTGATTGATCATCTACATTCCATTCCCAACAATGAAAATTCCGGCACGTTGATCAATAAACCCTAAAATCGTTGTTGTTATATAACTTGAATCACACTCGACACAGTTCAACATAATGGCAACGAGTTGTTCATCAGAAAGAATGCAAACAAGACAACAAGGAACAAAAATTACTGCTTTGCTGTCGCACTTGATCGAAAAAATAGTAACTACGGTCAGAGGAACTTCACCAATCGATGCTTTTAATTTATGGTTATAATTAACTTTAATTAAGTGTTTTACCATTTTTCATATAGGCACGTAAGATCCCGATAAACTACAAGTATATATCTGACCTTTCCAAAATTTCGTTCAAAAAAGTGAAATTATATAGCGTATACTTCGTCAATGGTTACAAGTTTCACACAGAAGCTCATAGTCTGAACAAATCAACAACCAATAGCGGATTGTGTGTTAGTAGCCAAGGAGGTGATTATTATGGTAAGGTAGAGGAAATTTTAGAAGTCGAGTACCCTGGTTACCCAATTAAAACCACAGTTTTGTTTAAATGTTATTGGTACGATCCAACACCTAACATAGGAGTTAAGGTTCACAAACAATATAACTTGGTCGAGATAAACGTCAAAAGAAAATACAACAAGTTCGAGCCATTTGTTTTAGCCATGCAAGTCACTCAAGTGTGTTACATTCCTTACCCAAGTTCGAAAACAAACAACTCGGACTGGTGGGCTGTATTTAAAGTGAAACCTCGTGGTTGGAATGATAAAAATTATCCTCAGAAAGACGTTGATTTCCAAGAAGATGAAGTTGAATCAAATGAAATCATTATACCAAGTGAAGCCGATACAGACAATTCTGATGATCACGAAATATCAAGCAACAGTTCAGATAATGAAAATAATATTGATGAAGAAGGTGAAATTCATGAGGATGACGATGATGATATTCCTGACAGCGAGGGTAGTTATGAGTATAGTACATCGAGCAATGAAGAAGAAGAGGATGAAAAAGAAGAGGAGAAAGAAGATAATGACTAGATATTTTTGGGTTTAATGTTTTTTTCCATATGAAGTTAATTTGTAATTTGGTTTAATATCAATACATAAATGTAAACTAGGAAGCAAGCCCGGGCTTCGCCCCAGGATGTTTTTTTGTGTTTTTCATGTTGAAATGTAAAACTATTGAGTGTAAAGACCAAGAGTATCAAAGTGGTTAAAGAAATGTGAAAAAAAACCTAAATGTTTTTCGTGTATATTGTGCCAAATGTATAATTTTTTACAATAAGGACTAAAATTGTCAAAGTGGCTAAAAAATTGTGGCAAAAATCTAAGGTTTTTTTTTGTTTTTTTTACCAAAATGTAAAATTATTGTTTCCAAGGGCCAAAAGTGTCAAAGTTACCAAAAAAATGTGGCAAAAATCTTAATGCCCAAAAAGTTCCTATTGCTAACTCTTTTGTGCTTTAATATATATATATATATATATATATATATATATATATATATATATATATATACACACACACACACTAATGTATTACATTATAGATTATGATATATATGTTATTTTTGTCTTCTCCATTTCAACAATCAAAATTACCATTCCATTTCAACAATCAAAATTCTACTGTTACCTATAAAATGTTATAATATTTGAATAATGTGTTTTGACACAAATATCCTTAGTATTCACATATTTGGAATGATTTCAAGGGCACTTTGGTCTTTTTGCACTCTAAAGCGTTAAGGCGTCATCATACCTCTGACGTCACACCGGCCTTATCAGTTCTTCAACCATTCAGAACGTCTCAACTTTTACGGACGATAAATCTCCATACAAACACTAAAACACCCAAATCGTCGAAGGGTAATCGTTCTTAAAATCGATTTTCTCCGATAATAGACACTCTTGTACTCCTCGCGACCATATCATCATAAAGTAAGTTTTTTTCCATACCCTGTTACACTGTTTTTCATAGTTACACTTATTTTTTAAAAAGGAATTGAAATCAACTACTCCAATGTCTATTTTGTAAGTAGAATGTCGAATACTAGAAGTCGCCGTTCGTTAGATGATCTCCCATTAGAGATTTTGAGTCGGATATTTGTAGTATTCGGGTCAGAATCTACGAAAGACATCGTCTCTGCAAGACTTTGGTAATTCTCAATAAACATCAACTAAATAATGTATATTTGATGAAATACAACTTTATTTATTTGTTATTTACTGTGTATTTAAATTTTTGAAGTTCAAAAAAGATGTATGGAGCGGGGGTGATCCTCAAGTGTTCAGAACAGCATGCATGACATGATTGAAGGAATGGGTCCGAAAAATCAGAATGCCGATTCATTTATACGCACATGTGCATTGCATAATAACATTGAAGCCATGTTCAGACAAGGAATTGTATGTGTATTTTCATTAATTATATGTAATTTATACCATTTATTAATGTTTTGTGTCATTGATGTTATATATTGATATTGTTATTTTGTCAACAGGATGAGTGTTTTTATTATGACAATTTTGATTTCGGATTGTCTTTGTTGAGACAAGCAACAAATGAAGATCATCTTGAGACAATTTATTTGCTTGGAATGATCTACATTTCAAGAGGGCCTCATCAATGTGATGAAGGTATATATATGGTATATATGTAAATTAAATTATGTATATCGTTAATTAAGGCATGTTTGTAGTTTGGGGTTAGTATTCAGTTATGTTGTGTTGCATATTATTTACTGTTGTATTGGAAAGGATACATTGGAATAATTGATGGATATGTTAATGTGTAGGTTTACAATTACTTGATGCCAATTTTGGCTGGGCAGTTCCGGAAGATGGGGAGTACACGGGTGTTGTTGATAGTGTCAAAGAGTTGTTGCGGGCTGTTGATGTTGTTCATAGACTTACAACGAATAACATCACATTCCAATGTGAAGACCCACGTCATTCTGTTAAAGGTGCATTTGCAATAGGCCATGAAGAGGATGAGGATCGACAAAGATATTGCACGGTTTGTCGTTGGTATGTAGAGTATGGTAGGTTTTGTATATTTCTCAAAAATATTAATGGTTGATAATAGCTAGATTGGACATTGAATATTAGTGTTCTTATTGTATTGTATATGAAGTTGTATAGTACTACTATAATTTTATTTTGGTTTTGTGTTTAAATCATTATGTTAAAAGGGCATTTTAGTCATTTTTGCTTGCTATGTTGCTTGAGTAGGATGAAGTATACGTAAAACCCATGTTATTTTTACGATGAAGTATAGTTAATGTAATTAAAAATAAGTTTGTAATGAATTCGTTATTAAGAAAAATAATCTACATAGATTATATACTTTAACATCCCCGGTGAATGTAATTAAAAATAAGTTTGTAATGAATTCCTTGTTAATTATTCATTATGTACTATGTTTTCAAGAAACTATACACAACTTGGTTAGCACAAATGGCTTAACCGCGCCCTTTTCTAGCATAAGCTTAAGTTCGAGTCCGCTTGCCAACAATATCAACTTTATAATTCATTTTTTTATTTTTTAGCCATTAGTTTATGACACATATTACCAGTTCAAAAACATTTCATTCAAACCATATCTTACAAATTCCATTGATCATAATTATAATTCATCCTTAGTATAAGAAGATTAATTAAGCATACAACATCCCAACAAATGCCGTCACAAATTAGCTATGCGTTTTGTTCCATAGCAAAACAAGCAAACGAAATCATATTCCATAGCAAAATTCCCTAGCAAATACCTACGAATGGTACTTCCATAGCAATTAAACTATGGAATTGGTTTCCGTCACAAACTCCATTGTATAGTAACCACGATAATGAATTCCATAACAACAGTACAACGGAAAGTGATTTCGTAACAAATGTTGTTGGAAAATTGCTACGGATTTTTGTTCCATAGAACTATCGGTAGCATAATACCAACGGATATGGAGTCGGTAGCATTTTCCCTAGCAAGTCCCATTCTCGCTACCAGAAATAAAATCCGTAGACAATGTGGTAGCAACATTGCTATGGAACGACATTCCATAGCATGATCCATTGCAGATTAACAACGAAAATACGTTCCATAGCGACCTTCCCTAGCAAAATCACATTTTTCTTGTAGTAAGTAGATTTTAAATCTGATTAATATCATTATGGTTAGCAGTTGTGATAATTGCATTCTCAAATTCGCATATGATTACGACATCCCTTATCATAGTTCGAATTTTGAGAAATGGCAAGAAATAGTTTGAACATTCAGGACTTATAGCTATAAGTTTTGAAAGGGTTTAAGCACACACATATGATATCTAATGAATGTGTATAATCTTGAGAAGTCTTCTCAAAGACTTATCGAAGCACCACGTATCAGAAATCTGAACTTTAGTAAGAAAGTCAATAGTAATAATTTCTATAAGTCTAGTTGATTTCTGAATACATGTCAAAGCTAGTGGGAGCATATTTGTTGTAGTGGGAGCATAATTGTTATGCTAAGTGTTGCGAGTTTGCAATACTATTTGTAGGAAACAAAGTTTACAAATTTGCAAGTTGCAAAGTTTGGGAATTGTTTCTCTATGATAAGCTTTGGAGAGAAGGCACTCATACTTCATTTCAAATCTAAAAGTTTAGATTAAAAGTTTAATAAAACTTAGTCTTGAATATATATGAATATCATGTTGAAATGATTCAACATAGGAAATTCGATATATGGAAATATTATAGCAAGATACTGATCAGATATCATAACTTTATGTAAGATATTATGTGTCAAATCCCATATGCTTCAGATATAGGATTGATTACATATGCTATAATATTCACTTGTTCTGATTTTTCCAAATGCCTAGGGCATTAAGAGGAAAAAAGGGCTAGAACAGGATGCGACTAAAGTTGTTAAACAATTATCAAGAACAGGATGCGACTAAAGTTGTTAAACGTGATTCTGAGTGGAGGTGACTCTTGTTCAGAATTGATAGTCATATGGGAATACGGAAATGTTTCCATAATGGGAGTTGACGATTAAAATCTACACGTGAGTTAGGAACTTTAATGCAAGGAAGATGTTCAAGGAGTGTGCCTTGAATTTGAGACTTCTTTTCCATGGAATTGTTTTTAGTAACAAATCTCCAATGAAATGTTTTGTAATATTGTTAGCAAAGTCTCTATGACTTTGGAGCCTCGAATTACAGAAGATCATTGCATGAAAGGTTGAACTCTACCACATTTGGTAGTAACACAAAAGTATAAAATTTTTGAAGTTGTGAAATGAGCATCATTAGAATAATGTCCAATCGATCTTCTCACAAAGGAAGGACCATAGACAAACATAGTATGCATGTTTAGAACATGAGATGACTAATGTTTAATTCAAGTATTTAGTTGATTAATCGAAACATTATACAATTAATAAAGTCTAATTAATATGGTGATTAAATAACAAGTGTTTTATTTATATTCAATAGTTTTGAGACCATAGTTAATTAGGTTATTATTGTGTTTCACTTTGCATGTTTTACTTGCCGAAATTGGATTATTCAAACATCCACAGTCGATCGTAGTTTTGGAAGTAAGTAGCAAATTAAGACTATCATGAATTGAATTGTAGATTGTCTATGGGGATTAGACATAGCAATGGGTTTGCTGCAATGTTCATGAGTACTTGGAAATGGGGATTTAAGTATTGGATAAAACTATGCTAAGAGAATTACTTCATTGATTTTATCACGAGTAATTTTGAGACGATAATATCTTATATTATTGAAACGGAGATATATGAGTTGTTTACGAGTTGGTTGTGCATTGATAATACATAAACGCGTCAGTAACTTGATGTTATAAAATGTATTGTTGTGTGTGATTTAATGAGTAAATAGTACAAGCATATAAGTTGAAGTTTATCCGTTCCTTTTGCCGTAACGGGAAAAGTGATATCTGTGGGACCCTCGATGATTTGATGATGACATCTAAAGCGCTTGGCCAAGCCTGGACTGAATTGATGTGTTCAATTAGTAGTCTGATTTCAGTCCTCATAAATCAGAAATTGGGAAACAAATCTTAGACATAGAGAATGATTATAATCCATGTCTCATGTCCATACGATATCTTGTAGAACAGAAGAATATTAGATCACTTATCTAAGGACACATCACTGACTGGATCATAGTTCGACAATGGCTTTTGGTAGCTATAATTTGCTAGTCAATTTGGTAGTTATACTGGCAATTATAGTTATTAGACTTATCCAATTGGGAGACTGTTGTATTAGGTGTCTAAGCCCATAACTATAATTGGTATAAACCTGAATTGATAGTAGCACAGTCCTTTTGGGTTGCCTTCAAACTGATAACTTTTAGAGAGAGAAGAATGATTTATTAATTTGTTACTTGGTTAATAAATTAATTAGAAATCAAAATAAATGATTTATTAATGTATTATGGAAATAATATATTAATTAAAAATCATATTGTTTAATGAATATTTAATCAGAAATTAATTTGGAATTAATTTTGGGGTTAAAGAAATTAATTAAAAGTGCAGGGACTAAAGGTGAAAATGTTCAATAGATGAGCATAGGACAATTCTAGAACCTCCCTAAAGAGGGGGGACGAAATATAGAATGCTTCTAGGGTTTCCTTGGGCTCTAAGGGTGCCTTGGATGCCTTAGGGAGGAAGTTACGGGATTAGGGTTATCTTGGAGATACCTGCCGTATCCAACATCTTCCTAACACTTATATAAACCCTCATTAGGGTTAAATTTCGGCCATGACTTCCTTCTAAGTGGCTTGGACGAAATCTTTCCCCCTCCCTCTCTCTCTATAGTTTTCCTTGGTTGCTAGGGTTTGTTTGTGAACCATTAGAGGTGTGACACTTGTGGCGCTTGCTACCAAAAGTTTTCAAGGAGGAATTTAAGATTGTTTACTACAACAATCTTAAAGGTTAGTTTTTCTTGTTCTTATAAGTTAATTAGATCATAGAAAATTTTTATAACCTAGGGTTCATAGTATGTTGCTTTATTTGAAAGACATAGATCGAACTTGGTTGCATGTGCCCTAATTTATTTGAATTGTTTGAATAATTTTCCGCTTAGTGCATTGTGTTGTAACCTCTAAAACCCATCAGGTGTTCCATGATGACCACTTGCAAACTCACTTCTCCACCCCTGTGGACAATTTCTTCGATCCCAATGTATGCAATCAATGCTTCCAAGCATACCATGAAAACAATGTCTCTCTTCATGTGCCGCAAATAATTGTTGCATATTATTCAACGAAGGTTTCCGCAAATAAACATTACCAAATATTTCAATAACATCTTTTGGCAATCTATAGAAGCTTTTTATTCCAATTCTTCAAGAAATTTTCAGATACTTGTCAACGAAATTGAGTGACTCCTCGTAAGCTATTAACCAAATTATTGCAACACATTTATGCAATGTTGTGAATCCCCGCCTACCACTAGCATCATATCTCAATTAGAAAAAACAACACCTAAAGATACATTTAATTGGTAAAATATGTATTTATTAGGTATAAACATATATATAATAGTATAAATATGAAAGAAAACGATGCCTAGTACCTAAGGCGTTGACTATCGACACAAACACATTCTTACTTAAACAAAACCTTCGTTTGAAATCCTTTGAGTTGTATACAAAATTATCTGCAAAACAATTACGATATGGAAGTTTATGTGCTTCCGCCTGATTTTTGTTTAACCTCACGCTTCTTATTCATAAAGTGGCTTCATTTTCTTATTTTAGTTCAATAGTGCAATACTTGTATATCATGGTGATGAATTTCATCATCGTGGAAGGACGAATTAATAGGATCAATCATAAAAATATGTTGGAAATTTATTTAAAAAGATAGAAAAATTGGTAGTGGAGTGTAACACAATTAAGTGGGTATTATATATATATATATATATATATATATATATATATATATATATATATATATATATATATATATATATATATATATATATATATATACTTTTAAAAGTTGACTGTTGAACGGTCATTTGAATCAACAGAATTGCGTTGCCTTATGTCAAGCCCTCCATATCTTGCCACACAACGTTTAGCCGAGGTGGTGTTCCAAGCAACTCAATGGTGTGGCGGAAGGCCATCCTAGCGTCCTGCACGACGTTTAAGCACCATACCTACCAAGCTTAATTCTTATAGTTCAAAAAATAAATCCAACTTCTTTTTATTATATCAATCACATAATAATTAGGTTAATTTACATATTTTTCCTAAATTGATCGGATATAAGCTTCACGCCACATGTTCTATCTGTAAATCCGACTAGCAAGTCGACATGATATCGTTAGTACTCACAACGTCAAAACAAATTCCTGTCATTGTCAAACACCACCAGAATATATACTCTTGGAAAATTTGGTTATAATCAATTTTCAAAAATGGATTTTTTCCATTTTAAGACACAAATTTCGAACCATAAACATTATTAAAATGTAAAGGTTATATATTTGTGTTTTCCTTCAAGTTACATTCATTTTGGTATATTATACTCACAAAACAGACTTATAATGACTTGGAAATTAATCAATAAAGTAAGGTAATTAGATTCATTATAAAATATGTTGATTAGGTTTTTAGTCATTCCACATAAGTGGGAGAAGGAAATGAAACTAGATTTATAAGTAGAAAGGCTTCTTAGGACATACTAGACATTTGATCTTTAACGTTCCCGAACTTACCACTCTACCCGACAGCCACTCTACAGTCCAAAAGTCCTCAATCCTTCTCGCAACATCTAGTTGAATTCTAAAATGATGTCACACCAAGGTCTAAATAGCAGAAGAACATCAACCCACTAATGCTAGATTTCTTATTAGTCTTCTAGACAAGATTTCAAACCTTGGATAATCTATCCAAATTTCCAACAATTCTCAAATAACTCATGTAAACTTCCAAAAATTATCTAGGACGCTACTGAATGATCCCGAATAAGAACAACCCAATCTATTATTCCCATCGACTTGACATCCCAAAGCTAAAATTCATGCGAATCACAAGGTCAGACAAAGGGAAACCTAATAAACATCGTTATAACATTAGAACTTTAATTACTTCAAGGTAAGAACCGATACTAAACTGCTAGCATCAACACTTCATATGAACATTCAATACCTTGCATAAAAGTCCCTCGAACAATGCCTCAGAAGTCCATTTCTCATTCTTTCCCTTCACGAAGGATCCAAATGAAACTCACACTAAAATACATACCATACTCTGAAATTGGTCAATAACTGCAAATCCTTGATAAAAATACTCGGGTTGGGCTGCGAGCAAACCACACTATCTATATCTGATACACAATCTTAGTGACTCAACCACTCCATAACTCAATACCCGATGATTCCAACGGAAACTACTTGATGCAACAATCCCTGAAAACCTAACCTGGCAACTACTCATGTTGAACTTACACTTTTAATAAATTTTGAATTCTAGTAATCCGACATACACATACCGTAAATTCTTCTAATCTAAGATGCTAACACTCAAAGTTATGTTGCCATTAAAATCCTTAACCAAAATACTTAGTTCTCCCCCACTTGGTTTTGAACTGCCACCAACTGTTGTCCTTAACATGGATTGAAACATCCCAAATATATAGTCCAAAAATTTCATTTTAATTCAGTAGTAAAAACCATAAATATCATCCATCACATAAAAATCATAACCATGTATCTCAAAAATATCATAGTATCTGTCAATGTATCAAAATCATATGTCAAAAATCAGAGTAAATCCTCCGAGGCTAAAAACTGTGGTGTGTGCCATGCAGTCATCCCGAGCTCTTTCCCTTGCTAGTGGAAGTACCTGAACCAAAACTGAAAACTGTAAGCTCGACGCTTAATAAGTCCCCCCCCAACTACCGCATACCATGCACATATCAAATAAAAATTTATTGGGCGAGTCAGACTCGGCATCGGGCCCCGCCTGGCATCGAACCCTATTCAGCATCGGGCCCCGCCCGACATCGAGCCTTACCCGACATCGAGCACATCTCGTAATACATGTGAACATAATCAAATAATACACATACACCTAAGCATATATCATTAACATTTAAACATTCCTTGGGCCCCGCCCGGCATCGGACCGTAGTCCGGAAACATACTAACATTCCTCGGGACCGCCCCGGCATCGGACCGATGTCCGGAAACATACAAGTACAAATACATGCAAGAATCACAAAGACATCAAGCATACAAGAATTCCTCGGGACCGCCCGACATCGGATCGAAATCCGGTAAAGCATATAAACCTACATCGGGCCCCGACCGGCATCGGACCGTAGTCCGGAACTACTACTAACTTAAACGGGCCGGCCTTGGTGCCTTAGACCCGTTCCTACTGGAGGAAACTCACCTCATATGCTAGCTGTGAAATCTCATGTGAGGAATCTCTGACGGCTGCTCCAACGACTCCCCGTCTATCAATTTCACAATAACACTTAATCAAAATCTAATAATCCTTCTTAGGGTAAAATAACCATTTTACCCCTGGTCAAAGTCAACATCCTGGTCAAAGTCAAAGTCAAGGTCAACTCCCAGTCGAATCAACTCGTGACCAACCGAGTCAACTCGTTGAGTCCCTTCATAGAATCGTCGATTTCTACCTGGCATAGGATCGGGACAACCCGACTTAACTCGTCGAGTCCCTTTCTGGACACGCCGAGTTCCCCTGTCTGTTTGGGCTATCTTAATGGATTAAGCCCCTACACTTCATATCCAAGCTTCATACTTCACAAGAACCATTAAAATGTTCTTTTAAGGGTAAGGTTTCTAACTTTACCCATTAATACCTCTTCTTAAAGGGTTTAGCTTAAAATCTTATTCCTTGGGACCTAGAACTTGGTCCTTATGCCATCCATACACCCAACTAAATCTTACAACCTCAGATCTAAACCCTTAACACTTCTTGGACATGTAAAGTTCCCACCTTTTTCCACATGCATGGCCTTTTAGGTCTAAAAAGGCCAATATGAAACTTGAAGGCTTGCATGGGGGCTCCAATGGCATAAAGTTTGCACCTTTATGTCATATCAGCCCCTCTAGGTCCTAGATCTGGAAGAATACCCATTTGGGTCGATCATTCTCCAAAAGCAATCATTCTTGGACCAAAAACCTGATGGGTTTTATGTACTCTAACATTCCTATGGTGCACATACAACCCTAATGCTTTGGATCTAAGTTTTCTCTAATTATACATACAATATTGGTTTCCAAAGCATGAAGCCTAAACTAGCATACAAAATTTCATATATGAATCATAAAACTAGTTAGAAGATTACCTTTTGATGTAGCTAGTAGAACTTTGGCCTTAAGAGAACTTAGCACCCCAAGTGTTGTGCCTCAAACAAGTCATAAACACTAATAAACAACTAGATGGATATGAGAGAGATTATGGAGACTCAAAATCAGATTCTTCTTCTTGGAATACAAGTGGTAACCGATTTTAGGCTTAGAGTTACACACACACAGATATATATATATATATATATATATATATATATATATATATATATATATATATATATATATATATATATATATATATATATATATATATAGTGTAGAATTCCAAGAGTCATGAGTAACCCTAGTTCTTACACTTAAGCTTATGATCCATGCATTTGACTTGGACTAATACTTCATTGACTAACCCATAAGCTTATCCCATCACAAATCATTCATGGATCATTAGCCCAATCCATATGTACCAATTTAATTAGTCTCTTTTGATCACTAAATTAATTCTAAATTAATTCTTGACCAATACTAATTAAATAATATGATTTCTCAATTAATATATTATACTTATAATATATTAGTAAATCACAAATAACCTCTTTCTCAAATATTCATCTATCAAATTGTTCTGGTGAAGGCAACCCGAAACGGACCATGCTACTATCGGGTCAAGTACATACCAATTATAGTTATGGGCTTAGACACCTAATCCAACAGTTTCCCACTTGGATATGTCTAATAACTATAATTGCCAATGCAACTTAAAATCCGATTAGCAATCGTAGCTCTCAAAAAGCCACCGTCGTACTCTAATGCGTCCATTATATAAGTGATCATATAATCCTCTGTTCTTCATGATATCGTGTGAAAAAAGACATGAAATATAGTCATACTCATCTTCTAATAGTTTGTTTCCCGATTTCTGATTTGTTTGACATAGAACTTAATTGAAAACATCAATTGAGTCCTGACCGGGCCCAACACATAAGTCAAAACAAAATCATCGAGGGGCCCAAGATATCGTTTTTGATCCTCTTATGATAAAAGGAACAGATAAACTTCGACTTATATGCTTGTACTAACTATTCGTTAAATCATACACAACAACACGTTTTATAACATCAAGTTAGTGATGCGTTTTCGCACTGTCAATGTACAACCAACTCATATGTCTCGGTTTGAAGACTATACAATATCATCATCTCATAATCATATCGTGATAAATTCCATGAAGTGATGCACGTGAGTGTGGGTTTAGTCCAATACTCAAATCTTATTTCAAGAGCACTCATGAATGTTAGTAGCTAACTTTGCTATGTCTAACACCTTATACAATCTTACAAAAACCCATTCATGACAATCTAGTTTCATAGCCTACTTCCAAAGTATGATCGACTGTGGATGGTTTGGATAATCTTATTATTTTGGAAGTCAAAACATGCAAAATGAAACAATAGTATTGACACAAGATACTAACTTTACTTATAAATAAAACTCCTTTTATTCAATCATCAAATGTCAATTACATTTTAGCTATTACAAGTTTCTAAATGTCTATCTAATCATTAAAACTAATATCTTCCTTTAGCCCGATACTTCTAGCGTGCTGCAAGTGCTTAACCCTACTCAGTCCCTTCGTAAGGGGATCTTCTGGGTTCTCCTCTGATGATATGCCCTTCATTATGAGGAGTCCTTCTTCTACTCGATGTATTATGAAGTGATATTTTCTAACGATGTGCCTGGATCTTCCATGATCCCTTGGTTCTTGGCTAAGGCAACCGCACCTTCATTTTCACAGAAAATCTCTATAGGCTCCTTTATAGTTGGTACAACTCCAAGGTCTCCGATGAAGTTCTTTAGCCATATCGCCTCCTTCGACGCATCACTTGCTGCTATATACTCTTATTTGCATGTTGAATCAGTTACAGTCTCCTGTTTGGAACTTTTCCAAGTTATTACTCCTCCATTCAGAGTAAATACCCAGCCCAAATGAGAGCGGAAATTATCTCTATCGGTCTGAAAGCTGGCATCACTATACCCTGTCACTCTCAAGTCATCACTCCCACTGAGGGTAAGGACCCAATACTTAGTCCTCCGCAGGTACTTAAGAATGTTCTTTATAACAGTCCAATGAGATTTACCAGGATTCCCTTGATATCTGCTGACCATACTCAAAGTAAAGGCCACATCAGGGCAAGTACAAGTTATAGCATACATGATTGAGACAACTGCAGAAGCATATGGTATTCGACTCATTTATGCTATCTCAACATCGGTACTCGGACTCTGAGTCTTACTCAGTTTGGTATTGCTCTGGATAGGTAATTCTCCTTTCTTGGATTCCTCCATGCTGAAACGCTTCAACACTTTGTCCAAGTAGGTACTTTGACTAAGTCCAATTAGTCTTTTACTCTTGTTTCTCAATATACTTATCCCTAGAATATAAGCAGTTTCCCCAAGGTCCTTCATAGCAAAACACTTCCCAAGCCAGGACTTAACCTCCTGCAAGGTTGGGATGACATTTCCTATGAGCAGTATGTCATCCATATACAATACCAGAAAGCTCACTATACTCCCACTAGCTTTGACATACACACAAGACTCATCCTCGCTTCACGAAAAACCAAACTCTTTGACTTTCTCATCGAAACAAAGATTCCACCTGCGAGATGCTTGTTTCAATCCATAAATGGATTTCTCAAGCTTACGCACTCTATTAGGATACTTTGCATTGACAAAACCCTCTGGGTGATTCATGTAAACATCTTCAGCCAACTTCCCATTAAGGAAAGCAGTTTTGACATCCATTTGCCATATTTCATAATCATGAAATGCAGCTATGACTAGCATAACCCTTATAGATTTAATCTTAGCCACTGGTGAGAAGGTCTCATCATAGTCAACTCCAGGAGTTTGAGTAAAGCCATTCGCAACCAATCGCGCCTTATAAGTGTGTACTTTCCCATCCATGTCGGTCTTCTTTTTGAAGATCCATTTGCACCCGACTGTCTTACGACCCGTTACATTGTCAACGAAGTTCCAAAATTGATTGTCATACATGGACTGTATCTCGCTGTCCATAGCCTCTTTCCATTTTGCAGACTCGGGGCCTGCCATCGCTACCTTGTAGTTATTAGGTTCATCTAAATTTACCAGTGTACTATCACTGATAAATGTATCACCTTCAGTAGTAATATGGAAACTGTTGGGTTTTGAGCACTCTAACACTCCTAAGGTGTACATGCAACCCTAAATACCTTGGATCTATGTTTTCTCTATTATACATGCAAACTTGAACTTTCCAAGGTATTACCCTAACTAGCATACAAAACTTTGATACTTGGGTAATAAAACAAGTTAGAAGACATACCTTTTGTTGTAGTTGGAAGCCTTTGACCTTTAAGAACTTAGTGCCCCAAGTGTTGCACCTCAAATGGAATCACACAACACCACCAAAAATTGGAATAACTTGAGAGAAGAACACTTGCACTCATAAAATCGACTTGCCCTCTTGTGTTTCCACTAGTGCCAATTTCATGAGCCTTGGGGTTTCTTATATAGTGTGCACATTAGGGTTACACCATGTAACTCATAAATTTCCACATTCCTCATGATCCATGGGTTTTAACCTCCATGGAGTATCCATGGGTCACCACATGGGTTTAGCCCAACATGAAGAACTATGGATCATAAGCCCACTTTATAAGAATGAATGATTTACCAAATCAATCCCCATTTATTTAATTAGTCTCTTTTGATCACAAAATTAATTCCAAACTAATTCTTGATCAATACTAATTAAATAATATGATTTCATATTAATATATTAGAACTTATAATATATTAATAAATCATAAATATCCTCTTCTCACAAAAGTCTATCCAAATTGTTTCGATGCCATGCAACCCAAATGGACCATGCTACTCTCGGGTCAAGTACATACCAATAATAGTTATGGGATTAGACACCTAATCCAATAGTCTCCCACTTGGATAAGTCTAATAACTATTATTTCAAGCATGAATCCAACCCGACTAGCAATCGTAGATCTTAAAAGTCGCTGTCGAACTCTGACCTAGTCAATGACTTGTCCATCAGATAAGGGATCATATATTCCTCCATTCTAGATATCATATGGACTGAGACATGGATTATAATCATTCTCTCTGTCCATCTATTGTTTCCTGATTTCCGATTTATGACGACCGACTAATTGAACAAATTAAATCAGTCCAGGCCTGATGTCATCACTAAATTATCGAGGGGCCCACAGATATCGCTTGTATCCACATGGGGTAAAAGGAATGGATAAACTTCAACCCAAATTCTTGCTTGTACTTACTCATCGAATTACACACAACGATATGTTTTATAACATCCAAGTTGTTGGTGCATTTACGTATGTCAATGTGCAACCGACTCGCAACTACAACTCACATGTCTCCGTTTGAAGAATATAAGATATTATCGTCTCATGATCACCTGTGATAAAATCCATGAAGCGATTCAAATGAGCGTGGGTTGAATCTAATACTCGAATCTCATTCCAAGAGCACTCATGAACACTGTAGCTATGTCTAAAACACCTAGACAAACTACAGACCCATTCATGACAGTCTTGCCTCAATACCTACTTCCAAAGTATAATCGACTGTGGATGATTTGAATAACCTAGTTATTCGGGAAGTCAAAACATGCAAAGTGAAACACAAGAATAATACTAATCCTATATAGCCCAAAAACTTTTAAGTCATATTGATTACTCATTATTCATTGTATGATGTTTCGAATAATCAACTTAATACTTGAATTACAACAATAGTTATGCCATGCTCCAAGCATGCACACTATGTTTGTCTAAACAATAGTTATGTCATGCACCAAGCATGCCCACTATGTTTGTCTATGGTCCTTACTTTGTGAAATAGATCAATTGAAAAACATTTCAATGATGCTCATTTCAAAATTACAAATCCTTATTGCAAGTGTAAGAATTCCAAATTCTTGTCACTACTAGAAAGTGTTAGATTCTAAGCAATCATGCAAAGATTCTTTTGTAATGTCTAGGTGCCAAAAGTCACAGAGACTTGACCAATGGTATTACAAAATATTCCTATGGAGATTGTTACAAGACAATTCCATGGAAATGAAGTCTCAAATTCAAAGTATATTCCTTTGAACATCCTTCTTGCATAAAAGTTTCTAACTTTTTCATCTATTCTTCAACTCCGAATATGGAAACATTCTATATTTGCCATACAACAACTCATTATTAATAGAATCCTATCTATTCATAATAATGTCAATATGGTCCTTCCATTACTATACTTCCAACCGTCCTTAAGCGACCAATCTTTGGCAAACCTTAGATTGTCCTTAACAGTTGTTTAACCACTTTAGTCATATCCGGTTTTATTCCTTTTTCCCTCTTAATGCCAGAGGTATTAGGAAAATTAGAACACGAGAATATTATAGCATATGCAATCGATCCTATACCCGAAGCATATGGGACACGATTCATAATGTCTAACATAAAGACATGATACTTAATCAGTTTTTTGCTATAATTTTGTCTATTTGCCATGCTCTCAAAATTTTGATTATGAAGAGGGATGCCATAATCATAGTCAAATTTTAAGAACACAATTAACATTTCCGTATATAGAATTTCCTTATGTTGAACCATTCCAACATAATATTCATATATATATATATATATATATATATATATATATATATATATATATATATATATATATATATATATATATATATATGACTAAATTTGATTAAAATCTCAATCTAAGCTTTTAGAATTGAAATGAAGTATAAATTCCTCTCCCTTAATTATAGCAAAACAACTTTTCAAACCCTGCAAGTTTACGAATAGAAACCTTTGTTTTCTATAATTAACTTTTCTAACTTGCCATATTCACCATAATTGATTATGCTCCCACTAGCATAATAATTACATCCTTATTAGCATAACACTTATGCTCCCACTAGCTTTAACATGTACTCAGAAATCAGATGGACTTATAGAAATCAATACTTATTGACTTTCATTACCAAAGTTCAGATTTCTGATACGAGATGCTTTGATAAGACTTTATCTAGGCTTCTCAAAGTCATACACCTTTCCTTAGATAACTCACATGAGTGTCTTTACAAATTAAGAACTTACAGCAATAAGTCTCAAAAGTTTAGACCTTTGCCATTTCTCACAATTCGAATTATAAAGAGGGATGCCGTAATGATAATCGAATTTGAGAATGCAAATATCACAATTTCTATCTCCTTAAAATCTACTTATGAAAGCGTTTCCTCACCATCATTTTCATGAATCGAATAGAAACCTTATGAAACTTAGATTTTAAGGTGTATGTGTTCTTATCCATGTGAATTTGTCATGACCATGGTTAGTGACAAATCCAAACTTATATGGACCAAACTTGTTCAATCTTAATTTCTTGCCACCTGGCAGCACAAGGGCCTACCATTGCTTCCAAGTAGTTGTGCAAACAACTGAGAACTCATAGAACCCACATGCATAGTCAAATTTAACTGGAATGGGCACATAAATAAGAATATGTCAACACGATAGGTCACAAACCTCAAGTCGTGTGCTAGTGTTTAACAATATGTTTATTCTTGATTAGTTCCTGAAACTTGTCAAGATCTTTAAGACTCCCACTGACCTCTTGACATATATGATTCACTTTGTCAAGGAACATCACTTGGCAAACCAATATTCAAGAGTTAGTGCAGATTCTAATCAAGACAAACACTTCACACAATTGGCCTTAGTTGGTCTTTGTTTTATCCAAAACATCACAACTTACCAATTTCAAATGTACAAGAGTAGAAACCTTTCTTAAGATAATGTCACTCAGAGTTACAATCTTGGAGTATGACTCTAAGACTTGTTTTGGGGACGAAGTATGACTCGTCTTCTTGATTTAAACTATTTCAACAATTCACGATTCTTCTTCTTAGCCATACAAATGCACTAAGATGTATTTAGAGGATCAATTGTGATATGGTTTTTCCATAAACATTAAGATGATCATAAAACACGATACTAAAGTACTCTCCCATCTTTTCAGATTGGAGAAAGTTTTATCTTTCTGCCTAATTTGATTCTTCTCATTCGTTCTAACACACATCGAACCTTTTTCCAATGTTTCAGAATTATACTTAAACTTGTAAGCATAACCATGTTTTCTAAACTTTAGTAAATCATGACGATTAGTCTTATTGATCTATGTGGTGGATCTTGACCAACGCACACCCAGTGTACCTGATCCCCTAGTCCTTCACTTGACTCACATATACATGTGAACAAGGAATTAGTCGTAATTTAGCAAAGATGAAAATTCTCATTTATCATACAATACAACTTGCACGATTCCAAGTTTCTATCCAACTGAAACTTGGGTGATGAGAATCTTTCTGTATTTGGTAAAATATGACACTACCACAAACGAAAGAATCAAATCCATATTACTAACAATAGAAACATACAAACATCAATTTTTCATAAATGCCATTGTAAGGAGATATAAAAAAACTTTGATACTTGGGTTTTGAGCATTCTAACACTCCTAAGGTGTACATGCAACCCTAAATACCTTGGATCTATGTTTTCTCTATTATACATGCAAACTTGAACTTTCCAAGGTATTACCCTAACTAGCATACAAAACCTTGATACTTGGGTAATAAAACAAGTTAGAAGACATACCTTTTGTTGTAGTTGGAAGCCTTGGACCTTTAAGAACTTAGTGCCCCAAGTGTTGCACCTCAAATGGAATCACACAACACCACCAACAATTGGAATAACTTGAGAGAAGAACACTTGTACTCATAAAATCGGCTTGCCCTCTTGTGTTTCCACTAGTGCCAATTTCATGAGCCTTGGGGTTTCTTATATAGTGTGCACATTAGGGTTACACCATGTAACTCATGACTTTCCACATTCCTCATGATCCATGGGTTTTAACCTCCATGGAGTATCTATGGTTCACCACATGGGTTTAGCCCAACATGAAGAACTATGGATCATAAGCCCACTTTATAAGAATGAATGATTTACCAAATCAATCCCCATTTATTTAATTAGTCTCTTTTGATCACAAAATTAATTCCAAACTAATTCTTGATCAATACTAATTAAATAATATGATTTCATATTAATATATTAGAACTTATAATATATTAATAAATCGTAAATATCCTCTTCTCACAAAAGTCTATCCAAATTGTTCCGATGCCATGCAACCCAAATAAACCATGATACTCTCGGGTCAAGTACATACCAATAATAGTTATGGGCTTAGACACCTAATCCAACAGAAACCATAAAACTCAGGTGCCATTCTAACTCAACTGGAACGTCTCAGAGGTAAAGACTCGTCAATTGGTTCAACATGAGTTTCCTCCTCGGGTTGAGCGCTAATGTCTAAGGTTCATTCATCACTTAACTCTTGAAGCTCTTCAAGGTCAATTTTCCTCCCACTGTCCTCTTAGCATATGAGTTCCCTCTCACGGAAAACCTGTAACCCCCGCAGATTCGGGCTAGTCAATTTAGAGACAATAAGCATCAAAAATGAGTTATTGATGGAATATTATTTAGAAGCAGTAATCTTAACCAAGTGTTAGTATATGTTACAAGGGTTCCGTACATATAAAGAACGCCGAAATCCGAGTTATAACGAAGAAGTTATGGCCCGTCGAAGTTTTACGGCAAAACCGGCACGGCACCGGGAGACGTAAATAGGGAATTTACGATAGAGGACTTTTTGGCCTTAGTGATCTAAAAAAAAGTTGTAGTATACGTTAAACCAAGAGCGTGCATAAAAAGAACGCCCAAATCTGACGTCGTATGAGGAAGTTATGAATTTTCTAAGATTTGGCATAGCAGTGCACGGCCCGAAACTCGAATTTTAGATCGAGCGGTTTTTAGCCTATGCAACCTAAATGAGAGTTGAAGATCTCATTAATAGGAAGTTAACGATAAAAAGACCGACGAAAATGGAGTCTGTATGAAAGAGTTACGAATTTTTCGCGGTCATTTAACAATATAATCTCCTCCTACTGTTAAATTTAAGATCGGTCAAGAATCAGCCAACGGAGTCAAAATGAAAGTTGTAGATCTTATTTTTACCTACGCGTGGATATAAAGAACGTCAAAAGCAGAGCTCGTATACGAAAGTTACGGATTTTAGAAGTCGGAAGTGTGCTGTGCGAAAATGGGTGACGTGGCACAATCTTGGCCATTGCTTTCTCCCCAAGTCTTGCCACCAGATGGTGACATGTGGCACCAAGTTCAGCCATATTTCACCCTATAAATAGAACCTCTCCCACCCTCATTTTCTTCACACCTTTCCCATTCTTTCTTCTCTCTACACTCTCTCTAAACCTCCCAAAACTTCCCTAGCGCTAGAAGAAAGCCCCGGAGCGCTAGACGGCTCCGAGAAGAAGAGCTTTCGGCTCGGAAGTTCTGCCCTTGCAGAGCCCGGCTTCTAGCCAAACCTCCTCGTAGGTAAGATATGCCTACGCTATTTTAAATAAGGTTTTTATTTAAATATAGTAATGTTATTAGGACCTTATAATAAATATTTGGGCTATTATTATGAGTTATATAAGTGTCGTTATAATATCTTCTTAACCACTTGCGGTACAGGGAATCTGGTTTGGAGGGCCGCTTGGGTTGCTGGATTTCAGAAGTACGATATGCCAAAATGATCCTGCCCTCCGGTGTTTCATGTCTGGCCCCTGTCTATACATAGTGGGTGAAGAGTATTGTTTAATGCTTATATAATAGTAATAATAGCTAGACTATTAATTAGTCTCATTGAACATTAGACTAAACTCTAGTGGAAATGATACCAGGTTTTGTCAACGGAAATTTGTTTTAAAGTAAACGAAGTGCTGTCCGAGTACCGAGTCACCACCTTTGCAGGTGAATGCATAGTCCCTTTCATGAACATGATTTTAATACAAGTATTGATTGAAGTATTAATTATATGTTTATGTCCGAGTTAATTGATGTTGCCTGAAATACGTGTTAAAGAACATACCTGATTATATATGATGATTTAGGATAAAGAGTAAACCTAAATTAATTATGAGGAATATTGGGTAGTATTTTCTTACGAGTACGAGTGAGTTCTACTCAAAGAATAGAACTTTAGTATATGTCATTGATCCGGGAGCATGGATTAGACATAGTCATTGTCCCTAGTCCGAGAGTATGGATTGGACATAGTCAACTGTCATTAATCCGAGAGTATGGATTAAGACATAGTCAGTTGTCCTTAGTCCGGGAGTATGGATTAAGACATAGTCAGTCGTCCTCAGTCCGGGAGTATGGATAGGACATTGTCATTCGTCGTTAATCCGGGAGAATGGATTTCACATAGACACTTGTCCCTAATCCGAGAGTATGGAATGGGCACAATTATTGATCCGAGAGCATGAATTAGATCCGAGAGTATGGGTTAAGTAAGAGGTAAAATTTAAGGTCCGAGAGTATGGATAGTCTCGTTGTAAGGATTAACGTGGTGGGGTAAGAGTTGTATATATATATATATATATATATATATATATATATATATATATATATATATATATATATATATATGGTGAAATTGTATATTTTGTGAGTTCTAAATTATATATATATGCTATAACATTGTGGGATTGAAATCCCTATGTACTCACCAGGTTTCCCAACCTGACCCACTCAAGCTTATTTGTATCACAGGTGTCGATACGAAGTTACATTATACTGAGAGATTAAAGAGATGTAGATCACTAGTGTAAATGAATGTAAGTTCTGTTTATGCTTATGTTTCTGTATTGACGATGACATCCCAAATGTTTTAAAATGAATAAAAATACATTTCTTTGGAAATGCTTTGATAACGTATTTATCATTTTTTACTGGGAACAAATTCCGCAACATTTTCACTAAAAGAGGTACTCTGATTTTTATAAAGCATAAACAAAATCGGTCTTTTATGGCCGTGAAAATGGGGATGTCACAAAACCCCTCTCCTCGCAACGAAGACCAGATTGTCACTCGGTCTATAGAAGAGATATCCAAAGGATTTCTGTGGGTAGCCGATTAAAATACATCGCTCACTACGAGGTTTGAGCTTGTCGTGAGTCTCTCGTCTTACGAAAGCCTCGCAACCCCATACCTTGATATGTGCTAACGAGGGTACCTTCCCTGTCCACATTTCGTGAGGTGTTTTGGCAACCTTCATAGTTGGGACTAGATTAAGGATATGGGCGGCAGTCTCTAAGGCATACCCCCGGAATGAGATGGGTAACGAAGCTCGAATCATCATAGAACAGACCATATCCATCAAGGTTCAATTGCGCCTCTCAGCTACACCATTAAGCTGTGGTGTCGTAGATGTCGTCAGTTGTGAAACAATTTTACATTCCTTAAGATACTCGTGGAACCCGATACTAAGATACTCACCACCTCGATCAGATCAGAGCTTCTTTATCTTCCTGCCCAAATGATTCTCCACTTCTTGTTTAAACTCTTTGAACTTTTCAAAGGTTTCTAACTTATGTTGATTAAGTAGATATACCCATATCTGCTATAATCATCAGTAAAAGTCACATAGAAGCGGTTAGCATCCCTTGTGGCGGATCTGAAAGGTCCACACACATCTGTGTGTATGAGATCCAACAAACCCTCACCCCTTTCACAAGAACTAGTGAAGGGTGACTTGGTCATCTTTCCAAGAAAACAAGATTCATATGTGTCATCTGAATTTAAGTCAAATGACTCCAACACTCCATCCTTTTGGAGTTGAACTATGCGCTTCTTATTGACATCTCCAAGACGACAATGCCATAAGCATGCTTTATCCAAACCATTGGACGAATCAATATGCAGCACATTATTTCCTAAGTTGTCTACAACCATCACAGTTTCATATATACCATTAGAAGGCAATGCTTCAAAATAAAATACATCATTATAATAAGCATTAATACTACCAATTTCATTATTAAACGAAAAGGTAAAACCTTGTTCATACAAACCATGAAAGGAAATAATATTTATCGCCATATCAGACGAGTAGCAACATTTATTCAAATCTAAGTTTAACCCACTACTAAGCAATAAAGAATAAACTCCAATCTTGGTGACAAGCGAATTTTTCCTATTCCCCATGATCAAGTTCATCTTCCCGTGCTCCACACCTCTACTTCTTTTCGACCCTGCAAATCAGAACAAATGTGAAAAATACGTCCTGTATCAAGGACCCAAGAATTAGCATGTGATGAGTTATTAGACAGAATACTGTAAATACTTGCAAAGGAGGGCTTGATCTTCCCATTCTTTATGTCCTGCAAGTATTTGGGGCAACTTTGTTTCTAGTGCCATTTTTCATGATAGTGGAAACACTCTGCTTCCTTTGGATTTGAGGAGGGGGTAGCAAGACCACCATTGGACCCACTAGAAGAGGATCCAACATGGGACTTTCCCTTGTGGCTCTTTGAGGAAGCTTTCCCCTTCTTTCCCTTCCCATGTCCTATTGCCAAGACATGGGCAGCAGTAGTAGGAGTAGGTACAACATATTTGCCTTTCAAACTGCTTTCAGCAGTTCTCAAAAGACCTTGAAGCTTGCTTAGAGTGACCTCCTCCTTGTTCATATGATAAGTCATACGAAACTGATCATAACAAGAAGGCAAAGAGTGTAGAATAATGTCAATGGCTAACTCTTCATCGAAATTGACATTCAGCTTCAACAAGTGATCCACAAACCTTTGCATCTTTTGCAAGTGGGTTGTGATAGACTCTCCATCCTTTATTTTGGTAGTAATCATGGAGGCTATGATTTCATACCTTTCCTGCCGAACACTTTGATGGTACCTTTCCATCAAATCCTGGTGCATTTCATAAGGCCAAAAATCCTCATAGGACTTCTGAAGCTCAGCAGTCATGGTAGCAATCAGAATACATGAGACCTTTGTCGCGTCCCTCTCATGGGTCTTATACCCAACAATCTGTTCGGGACTGGCAGTGTTTTCATCAATCTCCTTTAGCTCTTTATCAAGGACATATTCTTTGTCCTCATAGCGAATAGCCATGCGGATGTTTCGAATCCAATCATTGAAGTTCGATCCATCAAAGATGACTCTCCCACATAGGTTCATGAGGGAGAAAGAGCCGGAAGGGATTGGGTTTGAAGCATTGTTTGAAGTAGACATCTGAAAAGAAAGACAAAGTTTAGATTAGATAATGATTCTTAACATAACACCCAAATGAAACATTAAAGCTACGACCCAACACAATATTCTACAATTCGGAAGAGGGATGTCGTAATCCAATTGTAAAATATTTGAAGGTAGGTAAATGACGATTTACCAATTTCCACCATGAAAAACGAAATTAATTATTAAATTTTAAATGAATTGAAATTCCTAGATTCTTTTGAGATTCATTGAACTTTCAATGGCATGTTTAAATATCGATTATGCCCTTCAAGTTTGTGACTGGGATACCGAGGATCACAAACAAGGTGTGAATAAACATGCAAATGTGCTTGGTACTCTTAAATGTTACATATCACTTGACCAATGTGCCGGTTAACCACACACGCTCCATTGATCCATGATTAACATTAAGCTACCCTTTGCTACTCTTTCCAGTTCCAAATTAGTGTGTTGGTTAACCACACACGCTCCACTAATGACTTAGCAAGGTGCAAAGTGGAATTTCCATGGAATAGCACCATTTTCACATTTTTCCTAAAGTAACTAAGATTGGGAATTTATAAAAGTTGAATTACTTTAATAATTATCATTATACTTATTAATGAGAATTAATGTCCTATGCTACACGTTCGGCTAACGACCCTGCACCAGTCAAGGACGCGGTAGGTGAGAGTGGACACCCATTAAACCACCATTTTATAGGCAGTAACCTTATACCCCTTATAGACCGACTTCGTGAATGAGGCCTACTAACACTAAGATTGACTTGTCTTATACATATATAAGTATTAAACTTTAATACTATAATAATATAGGGTTGAATTTTAAACTTTTAAAATTCTAGGGTTTGGAATTAAAATTTCACAAATGAGACTTTTCAATTCCAAAACTTGAGGACAAGTTTTGAAACTCTTCAAAGCCTCTTGAGCTTTAGAATTTATGATACATAAAAGAGACTTTTCAAGTTCTATAAGTTGAGGACAAGTCATGTAACTCTTCAAGACATTTGAAATTCTATAACTTATAAAATTAATGTTCCATGAATGATGACTTTTCATATTTCATAACTTGAGGACAAGTTATGGAATTCTTTAAAAGCATTTAGATCAATTTTAACCAATAAAATTATTATGTAATTTTGTCATTGATCTAACCTAACTCATAAGGCAATTCAAATCAAATAATACAAATAATCAACTTATTATCTTAAAATTTTGATAATTATCCTTTAATTGGATGAGTATAATCACCACCATATAAAAAAATGATTTTTAATAGTCAAAACAGTTTGTAGTAATGATTCTCATCCAAAACTTGACCAAAAACAAAAAAAAAACGTCCACTAAACAGTCACCACGTCGTGGTCACATTGACCACGTCGTGGACATCAGTCAGATTCCAAAGAAAACGATTTTCTTGCTTTGAACAATTACCAATGCATCAATATTAGAGAAAAACAACTTGGCTCTGATACCACTGATGAGTTTTATGTACTCTAACATTCCTATTGTGCACATACAACCCTAATGCTTTGAATCTAAGTTTTCTCTAATCATACACGCAATATTGGTTTCCAAAGCATGAAGCCTAAACTAGCATACAAAATTTCATATATGAATCATAAAACTAGTTAGAAGATTACCTTTTGATGTAGCTAGTAGAACTTTGGCTTTAAGAGAACTTAGCACCCCAAGTGTTGTGCCTCAAAAAAGTCACAAATACCAGTAAACAACTAGATGGATATGAGAGAGGTTATGGAGACTCACAATCGGATTCTTCTTCTTGGAATGCAAGTGGTAACCGATTTTAGGCTTAGAGTTACATATATATAGTGTAGAATTCCAAGAGTCATGAGTAACCCTAATTCCTACACTTAAGCTTATGTTCCATGCATTTAATTTGGACTAATACTTCATGGACTAACCCATAAGCTTATCCCATCACAAATCATTCATGGATCATTAGCCCAATCCATATGTACCAATTTAATTAGTTTCTTTTGATCAGTAAATTAATTCTTGACCAATACTAATTAAATAATATGATTTCTCAATTAATATATTATACTTATAATATATTAATAAATCACAAATAACCTCTTTCTCAAATATCCATCTATCAAATTGTTCTGGTGAAGGCAACCCGAAATGGACCATGCTACTATCGGGTCAAGTACATACCAATTATAGTTATGGGCATAGACACCTAATCCAACAAAACCCTCATAAAGATGGACATAAAGAGATCTAATCAACTAATAGCCAAGATAGAAACTTGATTACCAGAAAATGTAGCAAATGGTGTCTAGTTTCTGGATCTACTATTTCCCTCTTGAGCCGTCTATCTTTTTCTTCTTCCATAAGCTTCAAAAGTACACAAAGATCACTCGAAATGGATCACACTCTCAAATAAAGCTCTAGGGTTTCATGGATTAGGGTTTGGGACATGGAGGCTGGAAATGAGGCCAATGGGTGGGGGTTAAGGAGCTTAAATAGGGTTCAAAACCCCGAAATTAGGATTTCACTCTGGCCGATCTACTCGCCGAGTCGAGGGCTATTGATTCGTCGAGTAGATAGCTTAAACCCCGCGCATAATCTGCCCTCTACTCGATGAGTTAGGGCCACCAACTCGTCGAGTTACGCTTTTAAAATAAATAAATAAATGAGTTAAATGCATACCAGGAACCAGCCGTTACAATTCTCCCCCACTTGTCTTAGACTTCGTCCTTGAAGTATGTTGCGTCTGAAAACAACTCTGGGTACTGCTCCCTTATCTCCTCCTCGGGCTCCCATGTCCACTCTGAACCCTTACGGTGCTGCCACTGCACCTTCACTAATTGAACAACCTTGTTCCTCAAGGTTTTCGTCTTGCAATCCAGAATCGCTACCGGCCTCTCAATGTAGTTCAGGCTGTCGTCAACCTGAATATCATCCAAGGGGACAATCGATGAATCATCCACTAAGCACTTCTGCAACTGGGAAACATGGAAAGTGTTGTGGATCTGACTGAGCTCTGCTGGAAGGTCCAACCGATACGCCACCTTGCCCACCCGGGTAATAACCCTAAAAGGACCAATATACCTGGGGCCCAGCTTGCCCCGCTTCCAGAACCGGATGAAAACTTTCCAAGGTGACACCTTCAGGAGGACCATATCGTCCACTTGAAACTCCAAGTTTGAACGTCGCTTGTCGGCGTAGCTCTTCTGCCGACTCTGAGCAGTCCGGAGCCTACTCCAGACCTGCTGGATACGATATGTAGTCTTGAGTAATACCTCAGTACTCCCCATGACTCTCTGACCGACCTCGCCCCAACTGATTGGGGTCCTACACTTCCTCCCGTAGAGCATCGCAAAGGGAGGTCGGTCTATGCTGGCGTGGCAACTGTTATTATACGAAAATTTTGCTAACAGAAGATACGTATCCCAACTGCCACCGAAATCAAATACAAATGTGCGTAGCATGTCCTCGAGAGTTTGTATCGTCCTCTCGCTTTGTCCGTCTGTCTGAGGGTAGAAAGTAGTCCTGAAGTGGAGACGAGTGCCCATTTCCTCGTGAAACCGCTTCCAAAACCTGGAAGTGAAATAGACATCTCAGTCTGACACCATCGAGACAGGCACTCCATGTCGTGCCACTATCTCACGCACGTATATCTCGACCAGCTTCTCGGCCGAGATACTCTCCTAGATCAGGATAAAATGAGCACTCTTGGTCAACCGATCCAAGATGACCCATATCGAATCTACTCCACGCGCGGTCCTGGGAAGCTTGGTAATGAAATCCATAGTGATGTTTTCCCATTTCCACATGGGAATGTCCAACGGCTGCATCTTGCTGTGGGGGCGCTGATGTTCGGCCTTGACCTTCCTGCATGTCAAGCCCCGCTCCACATACCAAGCAACGTCCCGCTTCATGTAGGGCCACCAGTAATCAGGGCGAAGATCCCGATACATCTTCTTCGCCCCGGGATGGATGGAGAACCTCGACTTGTGGGCCTCATCCATCAGAACTTGTCGTACTCCGCCCCAGTACGGAACCCAGACTGTCCCATGTAGGGTCAAAAACCCTCGGCTGTCACATTCAAATGAGGCCACTCGACCTACGATCCTCTCGCATTTCTGGCGCTCTTCCTTCAGGCCCTTGACCTGCACCTCTCTAATTTGCTCCACTAATGGAGTAATCGCTGTCATCCTCAGACATATATCTCGAATCGGAGCCATCACCGCCTTGTGGCTCAGTGCATCGGCCACCACATTGGCCTTGCCTGGGTGGTAAAGGATCTCACAGTCATAATCCTTCACCACATCTAACCACTGACGCTGCCTCATGTTCAGATTCGGCTGATCCATGAGGTACCTCAAACTCTTGTAGTCCGTGTAAATGGTACAATGGACCCCATAGAGGTAATGCCGCAAAATCTTGAGGGCGAACACCACAACCCCCAGCTCCAAATCATGTGTCGGAGAGTTAGCCTCGTGAGGCTTCAACTGCCTCAAAGCATAAGCTATCACGTGACCCCGCTGCATCAATACCGCACCTATGCCCGTAATCGAAGCGTCACAATAAACAACGAAGTCATCGACTCCTTCCGGAAATGTCAAAATCGGTGCCTCGCATAACCACTGTTTGAGAGTCTCGAAAGCTGCCTGATGCTCAGGCCCCCAGCGGAATGTCACCGACTTCTTGGTCAGTCGGGTCAAAGGAACAGCGATCTTGGAGAAATCCTAGATGAATCTCCGGTAATAACGTGATAGACCAAGAAAACTCCGAATCTCAGATGGAGACCTCGGAACCTCCCATTGCATCACGACCTTTATTTTGGCCGGATCGACCAGAATACCCTTCTGGTTGACAAGGTGCCCTAGAAAATGCACCTCGCGCAACCAGAACTCACACTTGGAGAACTTTGCGAAAAGTCTCTCCCTCCTCAGTGTCTCTAGCACCTCCCTCAGGTGCTCCTCAAGCTACTCCTGAGTCTTCGAGTAAACCAAGATGTTATCAATGAAAACTATTATAGACCAATCCAACATTGGTCTGCACACGCGGTTCATGAGGTCCATGAACGCGGTTGGAGCATTGGTGAGCCCAAACGGCATCACCACAAACTCATAATGACCATAGCGAGTCCTAAAAGCTTTCTTCTGCACATCCTCGTCCCTGACTCACATCTGGTGATAACTCGATCTCAGATCAATCTTGGAGAACCAAGATGCACCCTGTAGCTGGTCAAACAAATCATCAATCCTAGGGAGGGGGTAAAGGTTCTTCACTGTTACCTTATTCAACTCCCGGTAATCTATACACATGTGATGTGACTCGTCCTTCTTATTCACAAACAGGATTGGGGCTCCCCATGGCGAACTAGTCGGGCTGATAAATCCCTTGTCTAGCACCTCTTACAGCTGTGTAGACAACTCCTGCATCTCGGGAGGAGCCAATCGATATGGTGCCTTGGCTACCAAAGCTGCACCAGGGACTAGGTCAATCCTGAACTCAACCTGTCTCTCCGGAGGTATCCCAGGAAAATCCTCTGGGAATACATCCGGGTACTCTCGCACGACCGGTACATCATCCACTGTTGTCTTGCCCTTATCCCGGGTATCCATAACATATGCGACATAACCTGCGCAACCCTGCTGAAGGTAACGCCTTGCCCTCGCTGCTGAAAATAAAATCGGTCCGCGTTGTGGCCTCTCGCCCTGGATCACTAACCCTCCCCCACTAGGAGTCCGAACCCTCACTAGCTGCTGCTCGCAGTCGATCACTACCCCATTAGGGCTCAACCAATCCATACCCACTATAACCTTATTCCCACGCAGGGGAATAGGAATGAGATCCACTAAAAACTGCTCATCGAATCACTGTAGTGTACAACCTCTGTGAACCCTCGCAACCCTAACAGTCCTGTCATATGCTATCTCCACATCCAGTGGGCAGTCCAGCTCCCCCGGAGCTCCTACGAATCGCTTGCTGAGCGCGAGCGACACAAAAGATCGGGTTGCACCCGAATCAAACAATACTAAGGCTGATATATCGTTCACTACGAACGATCCTATAATAAAACACATGAACATAAACAATAATCAAAATAAATAAAGAGATAAGGAGAGAACACATACCCGTCACAAAATCGGGAGCCGTACGTGCCTCCTCTGCAGTAAGCTGGAAAGCCCTGTTCCTAACCGTAGGTGCCTCTGCCCGGCCCTCACGACCATCTGTAATCCTCAACGTGGCAGAAGCGGGTGCCGCCACCTGTCCTGCTGCTGCTACACTCGGATACTGGGCCTTCTTGTGGTCCCTCTGATTGCACTGAAAGCAAATCAGATCTGAAACTGTTGTGGTTGTGGTGGTAGTTGTACAAACCATGCTCATGTGACCAGTTTGGCCGCACTTGAAGCAAACTGAACTCCCCTCCCTGCACGCCCCATCGTGCATCTTGCCGCACTTTCCACACCGGCTGCGGCCCTGCTGGCTCCTCGATCTGTGGTTTGATAACTTGGGCTTCTTGCCCGAACTGCCTATCTGAACCCCATTTGGTTTCCTCTTCCTCTCCATCTCCAAATCCAACTCCCTCTCTCGAGCCCTAGCAAAAATATCCTCCAGCGTCTTGCAGCTGGAGCGGCTCACAAACTGGCGGATATCACTCCACAACATCTCATGATATCAGACCTTTTTCATCTCCTCGTCCGCCACATACTGCAGAACGAGAAGGGCCCTCTCCCTAAACTTGGCGGTGATCTCCGCCACTGTCTCTGTCGTCTGCTCAAGGTCCTGGAACTCCCTCACATGCTGTTGCACCTCAATCACTGGTGCAAACTCGGCCCTGAACCTGGACGAGAAATCACACCAGGTCATAGCATCTAGAACTGTATCATCCCCAATGGCTCGTCCGAACTCCTCCCACCAATCACGTGCCCTGTCCTTCAGAAGACAGGATGCAAGTCGGACCTTGTCCCCCTCAGGACATCTACTCGTATGGAACTCATTGGCGACATCAGCCAACAATCTGTTGCAAGCAATGGGGTCCCGAGCCCCATGATAGTCGGGAGCTCCACAAGCCCTGAACTCCCTGAAAGTTAGTATGCATGACCCAAACATGGCCGCCACCTCAGTACGGAAAGCGCTCAACTTCTCATCTAGAATCTCCAAAATACCCTCCTTGACCGAACCAAAGATCACATGAGTCTGGTCTAGAATGTTGCATGTGATCTCAGACGAGATAAACTCCCTCGTCTTCTCATCCAGCTGCTTGGCTCCAGAGCCCGAGCATGATCCCTCACTAGTGCCTAAAGTGCCGAGTGGCCTAGTGCATAGCATCACCATATTGAAAATACACCATAACAAACATCAGTATACTCATCATAACTCGAGGGATCTCACATTCTACTAGTTTCCTGGTGTAACGACCCAAAAATCCAGGGTAAAAATTTCATTTTTAATATAGCCAAACATAGATAACATTTATTTCAAACATTCCAAAACATCGTTAGTTAAAACATTTATCAGAGTTCATCCCAAAATCATTTATTGCGGAAAACATGGGTGTGTGCATTGCGATCAAGCTGGGCCCCTTTCTTTCCAAACTGATGATACCTGAAACAATAAACAAAACTGTAAGCATGAAGCTTAGTGAGTTCCCCAAAGGATACCCCACACATAATCGACATAATCACATAATCCATATTAGCTATAAAAGCTACATAAACCATATAAGCCATGCATACAACATATAGGGATGCCGTGGGCTCGTCCCCAGGGTCTTACTCCAGGATGCCATGGGCTCCTCACATGGTCTTACACCTAAGTGCCATGGTCTCTCCCATGGTCTTTAATAGGAAAGCCATGGGCTCTCCACATGGTCTTACATCCAGGTGTCATGGGCTCTCCCATGGTCTTCCATGCAAGTATCACAAAAACAACTCGCATACCACAAAATCACTAGCATACCACCTATACATGCATACCAGATATATCATTAGTGAATCTACAATAAACACTACAACATAATAGGAAAGCCATGGGCTCTCCACATGGTCTTACATCCAGGTGTCATGTGCTCTCCCATGGTCTTTCATACAAGCATACCACATATACCACTAGCATACTTCCTAGCACATAACCGGCTAAAATGTCACATAATACAACCTCAGCTAGTGTACCACATATCATAAAATGGGTTGGCCTTGGTGCCTTAGACCCATTCATATGGTGAGGAGACTCACCTCGAATGCAGAAGCTTCCCGAATGACATCCTAAGCTGCTGCCCCAGCAGCTTCCCGAGCTGTCACTATCAATCAATCAATATACCCAATTAGCAATTGGATTCTAATCCATAACTATAACTTCATATCCGGGGTAAAAGACCATTATACCCCTATTCTATTCCTTGACCAAAACTTTGGCCCAAGCTATAATCTAAAAGGCCCCAAAGGCCAATTAATCCTCTAATGGCCCAATTTTCCAAATTGGGCCCAAACCTAATGGTCCACAACAAAATATCAACCCCAAAACCTGATGGCCCAATAAGGCCCAAAACACAAAGTCCAAAACCATAAAATCCATAAAGGCTCATTAATGGCCCAATTATCCAAATTGGGCCCATACTCCGTATTGGACCCCAAACCAAGGTCCAAACACCTTCTTAGCCCAAAATCTTTCATAATGGCCCAAAAGGCTTAATGCCCACATGAAGCCCAAAATCCTTCTGAGTGCGTACGCTCAGCGTACCCCTTCAGTACGCTTAGCTTACTAAGGTTTTGTCAGTACGCGCTGCGTACATGCTGCTACGCGCAGCATACAACTCAGTCATGCACAAATGGCTATTAAGCACTTAATACCTTAAGCCATAAGTCCAAACCACAAATCTGAGTTCCTCCTAACATCTAAATCCATAAAGTCACGGAATTGGTGACTTTTCATGTCCCACATAAGCTCAAACTCCAAAAATGATAATCTACTTCCATGAAAATGGTCTTAACTCAAACATGATCCCATTAAGACCTCCAAGATGGCAACTTCCTGCCTTAGGGACTCATTTAACACTGAGAGTGGCAACCCTAAGTCTAAGAATCGGATTTGAACCATAAAGCTTCATCCTTGTGACCAAAAAGTAACTAAAACTCAAAAATAGTAGATCTAAGAGTTGAATGATCAAGTTCAAAGCTTTATACCTTAATAGAGCTAAGAATGAGTCCTAAAATCCAGATCCATAAGCTCCTCCTTGATTCCCATCTTTGCAACAAGTTCCACCTTCTTGAAAATGGGCCAAATATCCCAAAAATGGACTCCATAAGCTCAAAATGTCATCATGAATGATATATGACGATTTCTAGGGTTTTAGAGGGTGGAGGCTGAAGATATTAGGGTTAGTTTATGAGATAAGGAGCTTAAATAGGGTCCAAGACCCTAAAATAGGGTTCTGATCTGACTGGCGTACGCCTAATGTAATTCTGGTACGCCCAGCGTACTCCGAAGAACATTCACGACCATCCTGGTTAGTACGCCCATCGTACTTCCTTTTTCAGTAGTACGCCCCGCATACTCGGCTAAGCCTGAAACCCACGAAACTTCCGAAGACCATAACTTCTTCGTTATAAGCCCGATTCCGACGATCCTTATATTAACGGAAAGGTAACGATAAGCCCTACACTACTAACAACTCAAATCTTTCTTAAGACCTTCCAAACAAGAGTCCATTTTCCATAAAAGGCTCGAACTGACACTTTACCAAAATACCCCTACGCTCCAAAATACGAATCGAACACCCGGATCACTTCTAATACATCACCCGCACCCAAATGAGCCTAGATCTTACCTTTTTCAAAAGCCATAATCCTTATGATGACCGATCTTCGGACCATAGCCTCAAACTAGGAATCGATTCGGAACAGGATGTTACACCTGGGTTCATCTCAGCCTTCCTTGATTCGAGTACGGATCCTCTGCTTTTTAGTAGTACAGGCCCATACTACCTTCCATATCTATCCATACTTTCCTCAAGAACTGCCTCGAATCCACCAAGTCCCTTCTACTACTACTGCTGATATCATGCTAAACTCATCTTAGGCTTTCCATAGGGTAATCGCCAACCCACTCTCCGCTATCAGCTACATAAGAAGTCCCTGCTATCTCCCCCTAACTAGCTCGTTAATACTATTACATATCACTAAGACTAGATAATTCTCCGGATGAGAGATCCTACCCTACAACGGTTGGACTCAAACAAGAGTTGCGCAATAGAGCTAGACCTAACCTTCTAAAATTATTTAGTCCTCGCAATATTTAACTCAACATATTCATTTACTAGTTAGTAAGAGATAACTAGAACTCCTAAAAGCACAAAGCATGCAGCATTCGAGCATCGAGTAAACATAATCAAGCATATCTCATTCATGCCATCACTGACTAATCTGTACTAGCATGCGATTCCTAAAGCTGAGATACATATAACAAGCACATAAGGCATCCTTCCTAGATCCTTAGTCCTAATATATCATGCAATTCTCATAAATCTACACATATAATAGGCACATAAGGCATCCTTCCTAGATCCTTAGTCCTAATCTAGCATGCAGTTCTCATAAACATATCATAACATAAACTTGTATGGGTAATGTGGGAGTACTTACTTGAGCTCGACTGATTGCATGCACCACACCCTTTTTTTCTTTTCGAAGTTCTTTTTCTCTTTTCAAAATTCTTTTTGTAAAAATGATTTTCTTTTGAAAATTTTCATACGAAGTCCTTAGTTTGAGTTCAGACACACCCGAGAGTGTGCCTGATCCCTCAAACCAAGGCTCTGATACCAACTTGAAACATCCCAAAAATATAGTCCAAAAATTTTGTTTTAATTCAGTAGTAAAAACCATCAATATCATCCATCAAATAAAAATCACAACCATGTATCTCAAAAATATCATAGTATCTGTCAATGTATCAAAATCATATGTCAAAAATCAGAGTAAATCCTCCCAGGCTAAAAACTGTGGTGTGTGCCATGTAGTCATCCCAAGCTCTTCCCCTTGCTAGTGGAAGTACCTGAAACCAAAACTGAAAACTGTAAGCACGAAGCTTAGTGAGTCCCCCCAACTACCGCATACCATGCACATATCACATAAACATATCTTGGGCCCCGCCCCTGCTACATTGAGTCAGGCTCGACATCGGCTTTCCCGGCATCAGGGCCCGCCCGGCATCGAACCCTATTCGGCATCGGGCCTCACCCAACATCGAGCACATCTCATAATACATGTGAACATAATCAAATAATACACATAAACCTAGCATATATCATTAACATTTAAACATTCCTCGGGCCCCGCCAGGCATCGAACCGTAGTCCGGAAACATACTAACATACCTCGGGACCTCCCCGGCATCGGACCGAAGTCCGAAAACATACAAGTACAAAGCATATAAACCTATATCTGGCCGCGACTGGCATCAGACTGTAGTCTGGAACTACTACTAACTTAAACGGGCCGGCCTTGGTTCCTTAGACCCGTTCCTACTAGAGGAAACTCACCTCGTATGCTAGTTGTGAAATCTCGTGTGAGGAATCTCTGACGGCTGCTCCAACGACTCCCCAACTATCAATTTCACAATAACACTTAATCAAAATCTGATTATCCTTCTTAGGGTAAAATTACCATTTTACCCCTGGTCAAAGTCAACATCCTAGTCAAAGTCAAAGTCAAGGTCAACTACCAGTCGACTCAACTTGTGACCAACCGAGTGAACTCATCGAGTCCCTTCACAGACTCGTCGAGTTCTACCTGGCATAGGATCCGAACAACCCGACTTAACTCGTCGAGTCCCTTTCTGGACTCGCCGAGTTCCCCTGTCTGTTTGGGCTATCTTAATGGATTAAGCCCCGACACTTTAAATCCAAGCTTCATACTTCACAAGAACCCTTAAAATGTCCTTTTAAGGGTAAAGTTTCTAACTTTACCCATTAATACCTCTTCTTAAAGGGTTTATCTTAAACCCTTATTCCTTGGGACCTAGAACTTGGTCCTTATGCCATCCATACACCCAACTTAAAGCTTACAACCTCATATCTAAACCCCTAACACTTCTTGGACACGTAAAGTGCCCACATTTTTCCACATGCATGACCTTTTAGGGCTAAAAAGGCCAATATGACACTCTAAGGCTTGCATGGGGGCTCCAATGGCATAAAGTTTGCACCTTTATGTCATATCATCCCCTCTAGGTCCTAGATCTGGAAGAATACCCACTTGGGTTGATCATTCTCCAAAAGCTATCATTCTTGGACCAAAAACCCTCATAAATATTGACATAGAGAGATCTAATGAACTAATAGCCAAGATAGAAACTTGATTACCAGAAAATGTAGCAAATGGTGTGTATTTTTTGGATCTACTCTTTCCCTCTTGAGCCCTCTATCTTCTTCTTCTTCCACAAGCTTCAAAAGTACACAAAGATCAATCAAAATGGTTCACACTCTCAAATAAAGCTCTACAGTTTCGTGGATTAGGGTTTGGGACATGGAGGCTAGAAATGAGGCCAAGGGGTGGGGTTAAGGAGCTTAAATAGGGTGCAAAACCCCACAATTAGGGTTTCACTCTGGCCAATATACTCACCGAGTCGAGAGCTCTTGACTCGTCGAGTAGATAGCTTAAACCCCACGCATAATCTGCCCTCTACTCGACGAGTTAGGGCCACCAACTCATCGAGTTACCCTTTCAACATAAATAAATTAATGAGTTAAATGCATACCAGGAACCAGGTGTTACAATAGATGCCCTGAACCAGCTTAACCAATGCTTAAAGTTCTTAATCCTTATTGACTATGCCTAAAATAGAATCTCATAGTCTTTCAAATAATTAGCTCCGACCTATCACTCTATCACACGAGAACAGGTAGCAAGGCTAAACCAAAGTTCTAAGTCTATGCAATTCGATTTAGCAAGGTTTTCCGAAAACTAATAAAAGTCATGAATGTTCCAATGATTCAATGCTCCCAACACACACACAAAAAACTCTTGCCAATAAACAAGCAATTATGGTTGCACAACTTGTCCATGAGTTAAAAAACTATGACATGGTTAGAAACTCAGAATTAGTCGAATTCCAACACATACCCTGAGCATTAACAAAAATAGTAGATCACCATATGTAATATTCCATTTAAAATAGAATAATTAAATAAAAAACCCGGAACCCTGAGAAGTAATTTCTATTATTATAGCCCAAAATCAAAAAATAATTAGCGGGGTGATGGTTTCGGGGAGCCAAATGGAAAGATTTGAATCTCCGGGGGTTAAAGTGTAACTTCAAGATTTATTTTGCAAAGGATTTTAGAAGTCAGGGGGTGTTTGGTATCATTTGGACTTAATATGAAAGGATTTTGGATGGCTGGGGCTAAAAGGGTAAATTACGTACCTAAGTTGAAAAGAATTTGTCAAGCAGGGGCTGCATGGTAATTTTTGGGACTTAAGTTGAAAAGATTTCTTATGGAGAGGGACCAAACGTGTAATATGTGAAAATGTTTGAAGATGGACATGGGTTGAACCCGTCACCCTCGTTAGCCTCCATATATACACATCATAACCCACATGCATCCCTAACCCTAACCCTAATATCATACACCAGCCGCCACCCTTATGCCTCCCTCCCTCCGGCCCGCCATCCTTGTATCCCCCATCACTAGCCTCCGCCGCCTAGTCGAGTTCGAGCACCACCACTACAACCTTGCTGTCGGATGTCATGGGTAAACGGAGGATCGTCGACGAAGCTGTAAACCGAAGTCGACTTTGCACGCTGATGTACTGCCGACGTGAGTCAGCCGGGAAGATCGTAGGTGCGGGGTTTCTTATGACACTGTTTTTCACCATGGTTCCTGTTCGTTCCCTTCTCCCATCTCTCCTGTTGATGCGTCCCAATGTCAACTGCTGCCGATAGCCGCTGCTGCTGCCCTTCATTTGTCGTCACTCCGCCGTCGCCCACTGTCATGAATCAATTGCAGTAGCTCGATGTCTTTTGGTCGTGCGTGTGTGCGTGTTGTGGTTGCTGTTTGACTGTGGAAGCTCGTTTTGCCAGAAAAACCCCGTGAAGAACCACCATGGCGGCCAACCATGGTGGCTGCCGCCGTCAACTCCGCTGCAGCCCGTTCTTCTGTGCCGCTGCCGTCGCCGTACACCACCAGGTGGGTGGCTGGACTCATTTACGAATAGAAGAGTGTGGGTGTGTGATGCATGACCGGAAATCACAAGAGAGCCACCACCACCGTGAGGTGGTGGCTAGCACCTCCGACCAGCGCCTTCCGCCACAAGGGTGGCTGTGTGTGTGTGTGTGTTTTAGTATGTGTGTTTATGTTGGATATTTTTATATAGATGTACCATTGTATTGTGGCCGGAATAATCAAAGAAAACAACCTGTCACCGCCGTGAGGTGGTGGTTGCCACCTCACGCCGCCATTCTGCCACCACCAGCCGCCACCTTGGGTGGCTGTGTGCTTTTGTGTGTGTGATTGTTATTTTGGGACGCTTGAATATTTTTCTAGCTAAAAATCATAACCACCGCCACGAGGTGGTGGCCGCCGCCGTGAGCCGCCGTTGACCGCCACTACCTAAGGTGGCAGTGGGTGGTGCCCGACTTGTTTAACCCTAATGGACCCAATGAAGCCCTAATTGACCTAAAAGTCTAACCATTTGACTAATTGGCTAGTATTTGGGTTGGAAACCCTAATTAGGGTTTGGAAAACCTTAATGTCATGAAACCCTAATTTTGGAGATTTATCGGGACCCACACTAGAATTATTTACTAGACTGAAAATATTAATTAATAATCATTTGCAATTAACCTAAGGCAATATTGGACTTAATGGATTAATTCCTTAATGAGTTACGTATGAATACTTAACCCTAATTGTCATTTCATGTGAAAACCCTAATTTCACTTGGGCCTTTCTTTTGGGCTTTGGTGAATGGGTTATTGATGGGCCATCCAAGAACAAGCATATGAATTAGAATATTTAGATGGGCTTTAGGATAAGGCCCATTGGAAAGGCTTGGGACCAATTTGGAAAAATTCGGCCATAGGCGGGCCATAATTGGGCCTTGATGATTATGAGATATTGGACCATTGGAATACCAAGAGTTTGGACTAGAATAAATAGATGGGCCTTAACGTAAGACCATGTAGAGTTCTGGGCCCAATTTGGAAAATTGGGCCATATATTGGGCTTTGGCCCATTACTTGACTTTTGGGCCTTGGAGTGTGAGTTGGGCCTTGGACTTGAATCAAGCTAGGTTGGGGGTAAAGTAGTCTTTTACCCCAAGCATGGACTTGTGGTTATATATTGGAACCCAATTATTAATTGGGTGTCGTTTTTATGTTGACAGTTCGGGAATCTGTCACCCAGCAGCTGGAGTTTTATCCGCGGGACTTCAGCAGTGGCAGGTGAGTTCTTCTCACTATATCAACGGGGTCTAAGGCACCAAGGCTGGCCCTTTATGATTTTTATCCTTGTTATAGGATGGTTACTATATTAGTGATCTGTTAGATCGGTATCCTGGTTGTAGGATTATGCTATGTTAGTGATCTGTTAGATCAGTATCTTGGTTATAGGATGGTTGCTATGTTAGTGATCGGTTAGATCGGTATCCTTATTATAGGATGGTTGCTATGTTAGTGATCTGTTAGATCGGTATCCTAGTTATAGGATGGTTGCTATGATAGTGATCGGTTAGATCAGTATCTTGGTTATAGGATGGTTGCCATGTTAGTGATCTGTTAGATCTGTATGACTATCTGTATTTGCAAGCTAGCGTATGATATTTATGTGCACATGATTGTTGGTTTGGGGGATTGGGTTGAGGCAGGTCCTGCTTTGTGTTGTAGGCCAAGATACCTACGGCGGACCGGATAGACTGCAGACACGCACACTAGTTAGGCCGAAGGCCCGGTGAGCGGTCCGGATAGGCTGAAAGCCCTGAGAGGCGGTCCAGACGTGCCGATGGCTCGGAGAGCGGTCCAGATAGACTGCTGGCCTGTGAGGCGGTCCAGTCATACTGATGGATCTTATGCATGTTGTGTTTGTTTGTGTGATGTGGTTATATCTGTATGGCGTTGGTATTTTTGGGGAACTCACTAAGCTTCGGGCTTACAATTATTGATTTTATTTCAGGTACTTCTAATGATCGCGGGAAGTCGAAGGCGTGATCGTGCACCTCCTTATATTTTCATGATTTGGTTCTGGGGATACTCTGATGTTTAAACTATTTTGAAAACAAATTGTAGTAACTTAATGGTTTTAAATGTTTTAAAAAGTTCAAATTTGGCATGATTTTTATGGATGTTACAAGTTGGTATCAGAGCCTTGGTTTGAGTGAATTGGAGGAAACACTCGTGTGTCTCCAGTCTCAAACTAAGGACAAGATTTTAAAACGATTTTTCAAATGGTTTTCAAAATACTAAAGGAGGATGCAAGTGTACGATCAGTCGGAGCTCGCGAATAGACCCCAAAATACCTTACGGATTATTTGATTTATGTGTTATGTTAGAACAACATGATAATACTAGGCTAGGGATCTTCAGGAATTGCATGATAGAATTGCATGATTATATGATGACTGATAGCCTAGGGTTTTTCCTTATATGAAATTGACATCATTACTGTAGTTGCTTTGTGTATGCATCACGGCTGTACTTAATTAAGATCTTATAGCCTGAGAATGTTTGGTTTGGCCTTATTTCCTGTTCTTGTATGATTAAGGGCTTAGGGGGGGATCAGGTATTCGAAAGTCTATTGGGCCCAACGTTATGTATGGCTAGCATACACTAGTGTTGCAGGGTTGGTGGAAGTTTCATGGATGGGTTGTTTGGGATTAGTCCGCCGGTTATGAGATATGTAGCTTTCCTCTAGGAGTGAGGATTGAGCACATGCCATGTTACATATAGTGTTAGGGCATTATGATGATACTTGAGACAAATATGGGTAGGTGTGGAAGGTAGTATGGTCCCGTACTACTGGAAGAACAGGACCCATACGCGTAGCAAGGAAGTCACAACCCCTAGGGTTGGGTTGGGAGTTGGTTCCCTGTTATTATATGGACTATCGAAGATCTTTCTGGTGTATTATCAGAATGATGGTTACGAGACGTTTTGAGACCGGATCCAAATCAGGATCGGGAGCTGGTAGCCAGGATAGGCCAGTATTGTCTGAGGACCATGTCAGGGAGATCATCCGGGAAGATGTGATCGAGATTGTCCGGGACAGATTCCGGAGATGTTTGGGTCTATCAAGATCGCCATGGTTGAGTATTTCGATGAGCGCTATACAACCCTTGCTGAGACGGCTGACACAGCAGCTACAACAGCTGTAACGACGACAGGGGAGGAGCTGGTCAAGCTTTCGAATACCGAGACTTGTTACGGGGACATATTCTGATGAGCAGAGGGCTGCAGTTACTTGGGATCAGGGAGATGTTCCGTACTTATTACATTCTGCGGGTTGAGCGGGAGAGGCCGACACAGGAGTTTCTGGATTTGAGGCTTCGGGGGTTTTGCTCTAGGCCGGGATGCGAGTCGCGGGGACTCCGGAAGGGAGTGATGATTATGATCAGCTCGAGTGTAACGCCTGCAGATTCGGGCTAGTTAATTTAGAGACGATAAGCGTCAAAAATGACTTTTTGGTAGATGATTATTTAGAATAAATAATCTTACCTAAGTTGTAGTATATGTCACAAGGTTTCCATACATATAAAGAACGCTGAAATCTGAGTTATAACGAAGAAGTTATGACCTGTCGAAGTTTCGCGACAAAACCGGCACGACACCGGGAATCGTAAAAAGTGAGTTTATGATAGATTAATTTTTAGCCTTAGGATTCTAACTGAAAGTTGTAGAGTACGTCTCCACCTTCGTGTGGATATAAAGAACGTAAAAAACGGTGCTCGTATGCAAAAGTTATGGTCTTCCGAAGATGCAGTTGTGTCAGAAACCCTAATTTGACTGAACTCACGATGTGAGCCTCTTTTCTCACGATGTGAGGAGTCAAAACGCAACTTTTCAAGGCTATAATGCAGATGGAAAGTCTACGGAATGGGCTCACGACGTGAGCATCAATTCTCACGACGTGAGGAGTCAAATTGCCACATTTCCGACCTAGAAGGTGCGTGACGAGGCTACGAAGGGATAAGTTCTAAGCTCACGACGTGAGCAATGATATCTCACGACGTGAGGAGTCATATGGCCACCTTCCGAAGCTAGGGATGCAAATGGCAAGTCTATGGTGAGCAGGCTTGGCTCACGACATGAGTTTTATAAACTCACGACGTGAGAGTCCAAAAACTTGCTATAAATAGCAGGTTCGACCTCAGCCAATCTCACACCTAAAACTCTTCTTTCTCTCTCGTTAGCTGAAGGCGTTTCGCATCCCGAGCCCGACGATCACGAACCGTTGACCGTTTTTAGTTAGATTGTATCAACTCACGCTATTAAGGTGAGTGCATAGTTACTTTCATCTTACACATAGATATGAAGTATTTTATATAATATACGTGCTATGTGTGCATATTATTTGAATACTTGCTTTCTATGATGGATGAACGATTTTATACATGTTTTAAATGATTTAAACTGTATATGTATTTTATATCTACAAATATGTTGGGGTAAAACATGAGTAGATAAAATAGTTGGTGTGTGATTAAAAATGAGTTGGAAGATGAGATGAAAGGCGATATAGATCATGAGATGAGGGTGTGAGGTGAAAAGTGAGAAAAGCCTTTACCCAAACGTTGGCCCCGTCATCTAGCAAAGTATGGATGACAACCACGGACTATTCTAGACACTCTAGTGGAACACTAGCAGACTCGTAACCTGTAGGTGTTGTGAACGACGTGTTCACCCGGTGTACTCTAAAAAGCCATTGACATGTATTTCGGGTGGATTGTCGAAAAACTGTCGATAAATGAGCTATGGACTTAGCACCCGTTGGATGAACCCTGGCAACTATGGATTTAGTGCCTGTTGTATAAACCCTGGCAACGATGTACTTCGTGCCTATTCCTTAGGAACATTTCTTAAGAATGAGTGGTAGATAATTCTAAGGGTAGATCCTTAAGAGTAAAAGAATATAACGGGGATGGGTAATTGGGTTGATTGTTTGATGGTTAAATATAATAATTATATTATTGTGGGTTGAAAACCCTATGTGCTCACCAGGTTTCCCAACCTGACCCACTCAACCTTATTTGTATCACAGGTGTCGATATGAAGCTACTTTACACTGAGAGATTTAAACGGAATGTAGATCACTAGTGTGAATGAATGTAAGTTCTGTTTATGCTTATGTTTCTGTATTGACGACGACATCCCAAATGTTTTAAATGAATAAAATATATTTCTTCGGAAATGCTTTGATAAAGTATTTATCATGTATTTTCTGGGAACAAATTCCGCAACATTTTTATTAAAAGGGTACTCTGATTTTTATAAAGCATAAACAAAATCGGTTTTTTCTGGCCATGAAAATGGGGATGTCACAGTTGGTATTAGAGCATTAGTTTAAGCGAACTAGGAATTTGTAGGATTTCTAGACTTAAACTTAGAATGCTAAGCGATGATTGTGAGATGAGTGTCTAATATATTTTAGGTAGTACACCTGAATTGACACAAGCACTAGCTTACTATAGGATTAGATGCCTAAATTGCTTTTATGTGCTAAATGATTTATGTTATTGCATTATATGCCTTATATGCTATTATTTGATTGGATCTATGGTCAGTTGCCGACCGGATCTAGAAATTTTATGTGCTCAGGATTCAAAACGTTTAATTACGATATTAGAACTGGCATATAACTTTTCAGAGTAAGAAGGAGGAATACACGTCTAAACATTCCTCTATCTATATTCTTGTCTCGATACACCAAACGTCAGCTTTGGTGTATAGAACGTCATAGTGAAGACTCATAGTGAACTGAGTAAATTAAGGAAATGAGAAGGCTCACGATGGTGAATGGTACCTATCGGAAGATATCGTAAGAATCATATCTTGCCTTTAGAATACGTCTGATGAAATAACAGTACGTATAGAGGAGTACGGTACATCCGAATGTACACATTTGATTGGCGAGATGATAGAACGATCTGTGTAATTCCTGAAGTTTTCCCATCGTCTGGAATTTCCATCACCAACCGAGTTGAAGCACAATTATGTTGAAGTTACGCATGGGAGAAGTCCTAGTAGAGTCTAGGGAAATTTTTAAGATTATTTGGACACATTCGTATGTGTTAAACTGTTTTGTGATTTTAGGAAATAAGAAATTGGGGACTACGAGACAATACTTGGGACGCGTATGAGTAGGTGTGGAAGGTAGTAGAGGCCTATACTACCGGAAGCACATGACTCGCACTTGGATCAAGGAAAATGACAAGGTTACCAAGGAGCTAGTAATTGATTCCGTTTTGTTCAAGTATGTCGTTACCATCATTTCGGTAATGACTAAGAAGATAATTGTTATTCCGACCCTAGTGGTCATATCATATCGAGTCCAAATAAGATATTTATTCTACGTGGTTCAGAGAACCAAGATCGATGTAGCATCCGACTTAAGCTAGAAGATTGAAGTGAAAGTTAATGGAAGCGATCAATAGAAGTATCGCGACCAGTGTTTAAGGAAGAAGCCTATAACTAGAAATGCTACATGCTAAAATGTGATTATATCACATTAGAACATGAAGAAAGGTATATTCCATTCTGGAATTTGACTCTAAGAGACCTGAGTCTAAGCGTTGCATCATATGACGAGAGGTCATTAGAACTTGACCCATCGGTCTGTTATGATAATCGAAGTAAAGAACTTCTCTTAATATTAGTTTGTTTAAGAAGAAGTAAGAGTTTCCAATATGGATCGATTTTTTAACTCGAATGTTACAATTGAAAGTCCAACATAGGATAAAGAGTAGGTGCAAGATTAAGCATCGCCTGCAGTCAAGAAGTCCAAGAGTTAGATACACATTCGAATGAACATAGAAGTTACGATTATTACCTAGGATGAAGAGATAACTCATGGAGTCATTATACAAGCCCCGTTTTGTTGATGATTCTGGGACGTAATCATCCTAAGGGGGAGATAATTGTAACGCCTGCAGATTCGGGCTAATTAATTTAGAGACGATAAGCGTCAAAAATGACTTTTTGGTAGATGATTATTTAGAATAAATAATCTTACCTAAGTTGTAGTATATGTCACAAGGTTTCCATACATATAAAGAACGCTGAAATCTGAGTTATAACGAAGAAGTTATGACCTGTTGAAGTTTCGCGACAAAACCGGCACGACACCGGGAATCGTAAAAAGTGAGTTTATGATAGATTACTTTTTAGCCTTAGGATTCTAACTGAAAGTTGTAGAGTACGTCTCCACCTTCACGTGGATATAAAGAACGTAAATAACGGAGCTCGTATGCAAAAGTTATGGTCTTCCGAAGATGCACCTGTGTCATAAACCCTAATTTGATTGAACTCACGACGTGAGCCTCTTTTCTCACGACGTGAGGAGTCAAAACGCCACTATTCAAGGCTATAATGCAGATGGCAAGTGTTAGGTCATAGGTGCATTTCATTCATACATTTTATAGTTTTACTCCATAAAAGTGCATTGCATTTAGGTTTAAACTCATGCATGTTGCATATTTTTCGGGATTTTTCATGATGCAATCCCATTCACACACTTTTGTGATATTTCAGGAACTTTTGAAGGTAGGATCTTAATTGAGGTGATGAATAAGAGATATGGATGAAGTTTTGGGACTATTGGAGCATCGAGGAGGGAGATTTCAAGAAAATGAAGATTTTAGCTTTACAGAAGTTTACACGGCCGTGTAAATGCAAACCTTGAGTTTACACGGGCCGTGTAAATACATACTCATGAGCAGTGTACTTCAAGACCTGGCCGAATTGAGCAATATACTTTTTGTGTTTACACGGGCGTGTAAATAGGCAGTGTTAGTTTATACGGACCGTGTAAACGAGGTCGTCAGTTTAAATCAGTTTTTATCCTTTCTAAAATGAGGCAACCGGTTCTAGAAGAAAGGGAGTCGTTTCTGTGAGTTCTAGGAAGCGATTTTGGGAGCATTTTGAAGACAATTGATGCTTGAAAACATTTGGATTTCATTTGGATTTTAATTTGTAAGACTTTAACTTCAATTTCTAGGTTTGTGCTTGTTCTAGTCATGAGTGGCTAGAAACTTAACTCTTCAACTTCATGTATTGACATTTGTGTGTGTGAATTCAATCATTTGACTTGGTGTTTGTTTTAAATGCTATCTAGTGAATTTGATTTTGTTTTAGTTAAGGTTTGATTTCAATTCTAGTTCTTTTTGGCCAAAGTTAGGGTTAAATCACTCATGTTATCTATTATACAAAATCCATAATTGTTTTGTAAAATAGAACAAGTAACAAGTATTAAATCATACTACTTGCAATAATTCTAGTACAAATCAAATTCACACATTCTAACATTCCCAAGCATATGAGGAATATTGAATGTTGTTGGTGAAATTCACATAAAGCATAATGCAATCTATCACCTATTCTAAGAACTTGTTTAGATTAGGTTAGTTAGATTAGAATTAATTAAAGAGCTTATTTTAATTAATTAAAAATGGTGAATGTGAAGTGCTAGAGCTTATTAGCATTTCTAATACCAACTTAGATGGAATAAAACAAATATCATCTCATATTTTGGATCACATTACTAATTAGTCTTGCATAGAGTTGGAGTACTTACAAATCTTGAAATTACTTTACTTAATAAATTGCTATTTATTACTTCAGTCTTTTATTTGAATCATTGTATCTAAATCCCCCCTCTTTTGTGATCTCATTTGTACCTTACGCAAAAAGGGTATAAACATTTATCTCGTGTCTCTGAGGATCGACCCTATTTACCTTGTATTACATTTTTAATACAAAGTAGTAGTGTTTAAGGAGTTATTTTTACCCCTTTATTTGTTAGCTTTGACACGCCTAACAGCAAGTCTACGGAACGGGCTCACGACGTGAGCATCAATTCTCACGACGTGAGGAGTCAAATTGCCACATTTCGTACCTAGAAGGTGCGTGACGAGGCTACGAAGGGATAAGTTCTAAGCTCATGACGTGAGCAATGATATCTCACGACGTGAGGAGTCATATGGCCACCTTCCGAAGCTAGGGACGCAAATGGCAAGTCTATGGTGAGCAGGCTTGGCTCACGACATGAGTTTTATAAACTCACGACGTGAGAGTCCAAAAACTTGCTATAAATAGCAGGTTCAACCTCAGCCAATCTCACACCTAAAACTCTTCTTTCTCTCTCGTTTGCTGAAGGCGTTTCGCATCCCGAGCCCGACGATCACGAACCGTTGACCGTTTTTAGTTAGATTGTATCAACTCACGCTATTAAGGGGAGTGCATAGTTACTTTCATCTTACACATAGATATGAAGTATTTTATATAAAATACGTGCTATGTGTGCATATTATTTGAATACTTTCTTTCTATGATGGATGAACGATTTTATACATGTTTTAAATGATTTAAACTGTATATGTATTTTATATCTACAAATATGTTGGGGTAAAACATGGGTAGATAAAATAGTTGGTGTGTTATGAAAAATGAGTTGGAAGATGAGATGAAAGGCGATATAGATCATGAGATGAGGGTGTGAGGTGAAAAGTGAGAAAAGCCTTTACCCAAACGTTGGCCCCGTCATCTAGCAGAGTATGGATGACAACCACAGACTATTCTAGACAGTCTAGTGGAACACTAGCAGGCTCGCAACCTGTAGGTGTTGTGAACGACGTGTTCACCCGGTGTACTCTAAAAACCCATTGACATGTATTTCGGGTGGATTGCCGAAATTAATATTGTCGATAAATGAGCTATGGACTTAGCACCCGTTGGATGAACCCTGGCAACTATGGATTTAGTGCCTGTTGTATAAACCCTGGCGACGATGTACTTCGTGCCTATTCCTTAGGAACATTTCTTAGGAATGAGTGGTAGATAATTCTAAGGGTAGATCCTTAAGAGTAAAAGAATATAACGGGGATGGGTAATTGGGTTGATTGTTTGATGGTTAAATATAATAATTATATTATTGTGGGTTGAAAACCCTATGTGCTCACCAGGTTTCCCAACCTGACCCACTCAACCTTATTTGTATCACAGGTGTCGATATGAAGCTACTTTACACTGAGAGATTTAAAAGAAATGTAGATCACTAGTGTGAATGAATGTAAGTTCTGTTTATGGTTATGTTTCTGTATTGACGACGACATCCCAAATGTTTTAAATGAATAAAATACATTTCTTCGGAAATGCTTTGATAAAGTATTTATCATGTATTTTCTGGGAACAAATTCCGCAACATTTTTATTAAAAGGGTACTCTGATTTTTATAAAGCATAAACAAAATCGGTCTTTTCTGGCCGTGAAAATGGGGATCTCACATGGAGTTTTGCAGCTGGAAGTAAAATGGTTGATTGATGGATTGGAATGTCGTTTTCTAGGGGCAAGGAATGTGCCCTTCCAGTTTCCGAGTTCAAAGAAATGAGCAGGCTTGTGACGCCTGGGTCAGGTTGTATTTCCAACTCGGGGTCAGTTGGTCGCAGGGGTTGGCGACAGTATTTTAGCACGAGTGGGTAGATGTGGCATGAGTATCTTGTGAGGCGTACGCGATTACTGTCCCTACCCATAGGAGCTAAGATCCGATTCGCCTTGGATCTCTCGTATCGGGCGGCCAGAATGGATTGTGCGATCTATTGCACTTTCGGGATTGGAGACTATGTCTTGGGAGTAGTGTGTAGCCCGGTTTAGGGCAGAGGTTGCTTCAACTACTGCAGTTCAGCTGTGGACGACTGATCTGGTGAGTGAGTCAGGGTGCGAGATTCTGAATGATATGACTTCTAGAGCCCGAGAGCGGGAGATTTGTTTGGAGCACATTGGGAAGAGGGGTATTATGTAGGAGGTCTGTGGACAGGGTCCCACAGGATGGTTATTCGACATTGGCAGGATTCAGTGGTTTTAGTAACCGCTATTGATTGGCGGACGAAAGCGCCAAGGGAAGTAGCTCGTTGCTGAGGTATTAGTTGGAGCATCTATCTTTTGGCCTTGAAGATTTGAGTGTGGGATCATTCAAGCATTAGCGACTATCGGTTTCACTAGGATTCAGGAAGTGTTCATCTAGTTCTTAGAAGTGTGTGATCATTTGGGACTGGCTAGTAATGGAGCACTAGTTGGAAAGAGTTGGTTGTCATCGCATTGATCGTTGGGAAGTGAGAAGGATTAGGAATTCTCCAATTTTCATGTATTGTGAAGACTTAGTCGAATATAAGTGGGGGGGGGGGGAATTATTCCGGGATACAGAAGCAGGAGCAGTTTGAAACTGGGATAAGTTCTGCATCCTCGTCAGGGAGAAAGGAGGCCCAAGTGGCTGTTTGGTTTGAGGGTTGTGTGAGTTTGGAGTTCGGTAAAATTTCCCAACATGTGAATTGTGTCTGCTTGGCGCTTGATAGCAGAATTTGGGGAATCAGGTTGGGGTTCTAGTCATGAATTGAGTTCAGTTCAGGTGTTCGTTCGAGTGTGTGCTCGACTCTGCGGGTTTTTGGATTGATAGATTGAGGGTAAGGTATCGGGCTGCGGTTGTGTTAGGGCAAAAGTGTTGTAAGACTACGGGGGTAACCGTAGCATTCACATATTCTTTCAGATGATTAGGCCAGGGTGGACCAATTCGTAAGACTGTGGGTAGACCACGACATGATTGGAATCAGGAAACGGAAGGTCGTTGGGGACTGGGCATGATGTAAGACTACAATATTCTGGTAGCATTCACTTTTCGTATCTGATTTGACGGTGACAGGTTGTCAGGCTGTTATGATCGGATGGATTAGAAGGATTGATGGAGCCATAAGTGGTGATATAGCTAGGGCAGTTATTGCTAGTCGAAGTTTCCTTCGGAGGTCGCGCGGAGCGACTGTAAGATTGCTCGTTGGTTTAGCAACCGGGCAGGAATCCGGTATTCTGGATGAGTTTTCTTTCAAGTATATGTGTATTGCGGGTACTTTGTATTATAATTTGTCATTGGTACATTAGGAACATTAGAGAATATCACCTTTCTCCTAAAATTCAAATACGATTCGAGTTGACCTGGTTGACTTTTGTTGACTTTGTTTGACCAAAATTGACGGTCGTCACATCATCCTCCCATTAGAAGGAATTTCGTCCCGAAATTCGTTCTAAAGTAGCCTTCAAGAACTAGGAAAAAGATGAGGGTATCTCTGCTTCGTCTAGTCTCTTCGTTCCTAGGAGAATTTAGGTTCTTGATTGGTGTTCCAGCAGACCCTCGCTATTGGTATTTGACCTTGTTCTTTTGGTTTCCCTGCCCATGATTCTCACATGTTCCTCTTTGGAGTGTAGGTTCTTGCTTACTCAGATTTCGTCGAGTGGTATTACAAGAGCTTCGGCGATTAGGCACTTATTAGGGTTGGTTATGTGGAATGTGGGATGTGCGTGGCGGAGTTATCGTGGTAACCAAAGTCTGTAGGCTACCGGACCGACCTTGGCGAGGATCTCGAATGGTCTAATGATGTTTATGTACTAGACGCCCTAGAGGTAGCGTTTCTAGACCTTGAGTGTGGTGCAGCTGGCTTATGGATCTTTAGGCTGTCTTGGAGGTTTCTTCTTACGAAATTCTAAGCTAGTGGTATGCCGACTTTGCTTGTTTTCTTGAGGTTGGTTGAACGGATCGTCGGTTCGGAATGGAGGATATTGGTCCTTGTTGATGGGTTTGTTTGGCTCTTGGTAGTCAATGGTCTTACGCACAATTTGCCCTTCCTCCTTATGAGTCGGACGGGTGCTCTCTAAGGTTAGGGGCTCGGTCTGAAAATTTCCTTGCTTAATAGGTCATTTTATCGACCGGACAATTCATGTGTTCACGTTGGTACTAAGTGGCATTGGGGATTTGGCTATGGGAATGGCTCCAAGAGTCGAGTCGATTTCCGAACTCAACTTGGCACATGGGTGATATTTCCGAAAGGGTTTCGGAACATCTTGGGGAGGTTATAAACCTCTGAGATTCCTTTGAGGTATTTTTGCTTCTTGTTTCCTATTTCTATTGTGGCTAGAAAAGAGCGTGGTACCCTTTTTCATAGGTACTTATGAGTCTAATTGTAAGAGATGATTCAGAGGTTTGTCGTTATAGATTGAATGAGTTTCGTAAATCGGTCGTGTAAGGTGAAGGATCTCTTCTTAGCGCATGAAATTGGTATGATGAGGATCAAGCCAGTCCATGTCAAATGACGACGTCGGAACTTCTTATAGTAATAGGTGTTAAGTCGATTAGGAAAAAGTGTTTAGAGCGATAGTGCCTTCTACGTGTATGTTTTCAGTGCCTTTGGTTTTATCCTTGTTATTACTACCGCGAACATTTTGTACCGCGTTTAGTGAGTACTAGCAGTACGAGTGCTCCGATTATTAGTCATGAAATTTCATAATATGATCCTTACTAGGTCCCTCTATAATTGCTTGGTGTATACAAGTCATGTATAATTAAGATTGATAAGACTATCGACTGAGTGACTCTGCCCTAAATCCACAACCAGACAAGGAACAGGAAATAAGGTGGAATCATGCACTCTAAGCCTTTAAAATCTCAATTATATATGACCCTAATGTATACACTAAGCCATCATAGCTCACCTGCAAGGACCCTTAGTTTTTATATGAATGATATGTTTCGTTCGGACGAGAGAGTAATTTATAATTATTTATTAAAGATTTAAATATCTTTATTGGGAAAACGCACCGCTGTTCACAGGTGATTCCAGGAGGGTCTCTCCTGCGGTGATCATCAGGACTCTTCCATCACCACCAGAGTTCCTTGTTATTGGACATTCCCTCCTGAAGTGTCCAGGTTCGCCACACCCGTAACAGGTCTGACTTATTCCAATGTCGGGGACCTGGAAGATTGGTTGTGCCGGTGCCCTACAGAAACGGGCAGTGTGCCCCTTCCTGTTGCAATTCTTACAGTGTAACTCTCGGCAGGCTCCATAGTGATGAAAACCGCACTTGTTGCATTTTGGGCGAATCCTAGCATATTGTCTCACTGGTGTTGGGGTGGCAGGTGTTGTGGCAGCATGAATAGCAACAATCTGTTGTTTCTTCGAGGCCTCTTGAGTTGGTTGTCCTTTTTTCTTACTCCCCGACTTTCGCTTATGGTCGCCCCCTTTTGTTGGCTCAGGAATGGAGGCCATTACACATTGGCGGACTCCATGGTCCACAAGTGTATGTGCCAGACGCTTGGCACTGTCAAAAGTAAGTAGGTTGGCAGCTATTACGTTCCCTTGGATCGGGGGAGTTAGTCCCCAGATGTATCTCTCCACTTTCTTACTTTCCAAAGTAACCATTCTGGGACACAGAATAGCTAGGTCACTGAATCTGGTTGTGTAAGCAGCAATGTCAGAGTCTTTCATCGTCAGATTCCAGAGCTCTTGTTTTAGTTTTTGTACTTTGCCTCTCGGGAAGTACTCTTCCATCATCATGGCTTTTAAGTTCTCCCAGTTCATTGAGTTAGCCACGACAAGATTCAGTGACTTGACATGCGTATTACACCATGTAAGGGCCCTGTCAGAGAAGGTGCAGGCTGCAAACTTCACTTTGCTCCCTTCTGGGCACACACATATTTCAAAAATCGACTCTGTTTTCTCGAACCATTGCATTAGAGCAATGACTCCCCCGCTTCCACTAAAGGATTTGGGTTTGCAATTCATGAAGTCTTCATATGTACACTCCCTAGGGTGTCTGTGGCTATTTCCGTGGTTAAAGTTGTTAGTACCACTTTCCGCTCCGCTGGCACTACTTGCGTTGATCTGAGTCATGGAGGCTGCTACGGTGGTAGTCACCGCTTCCTGGAACATAGCAGGGTCATATTGAGGAGGTGGCGGCGGTGGATTTGTTGTCGTGTTGTTGTTACGCCTGATATATCTACGAGGCGGCATCTTTCTGTCATAGAGTTTTAAAGATGAAAGGTTGGTAAGGCATTGGTAGTGGTTATTAATCGAATGTCATAAGAACTAGGTTATTATAGTTATGTGTGTATCATGCTCCGAAAGTGTTTTGTAAACCATTCATAACAGAAGTCTATGTGAAAATAAACTTATGAATTTTCAATAGTGACCATCCTCACTGAATTCCCGTGACTTGATTTGTAGTTATTAGTTGTGATGAAAGACGTTATAAATCTAACACATACTGTGAGTAGTGTAATCACTGACTCACTAGGTTATTAGTTTCTTAGTTATTATTGTGACGCATACGATGCTCAGCCTTCTCGCATGTCTTGCGAGCGCTTCTCTCTGTCTGATTCCCTCTCGAAATCCTCCTCCCGTACTCCTTCAGGTTCTGCCTCGACTCCTCTGTTGGCTGTTTGCGATGTCTAGGTGTGTCGTTTGTGCGAGAATGAGTGTGTCTAAAGAATCTATGAGACAAATAAATAATTCTTATTTTTATGGGGTGATCCTTATCGGGTCCTCCTATAATCACGTAGTGTATACAGATTATATATAACCAAGATCGAATAGACCTTTGAATAAGTGATCCTACTCTAAGACCACAACCAAACAAGGAATAGGAAGTAGAGCGAAGATCACAAATTCTAAGTCTATAAAATCTCAATTATATATAACCTTAACGTATACACTCAGTAATTATAGACCTACCAGTAAGGATCTTTTAGTTTTCACATAAGTTATTTATAGTACCTAAAATACTCCTATAGTATTTTAATTGCATGTTTGATTCTAGAGCTTCTTGGTATACGAGGTTGATAAGTTTTTAGACTTGTTGTTATTGTATAGTGTCATAAAATACTCCTATAGTATTTTAAACTTTATGTTTGGTTCTAGTATTCCTTTGTACATAGAGTTGGTAAGATTTAGACTTGTTGCAACACCACTACCACTCCCAAACACATGTTGGTCGTATCTCAAATAAATATAGTTGATCATGCTATATTTATCCCATATATGATTACATAACTGTCCAGGTTTGATTGTAGTGTCCAACATCTAAATACCTTTGTTTTGTTCTTATTATGACACTGTTCTAGTATGTATATATATACTTTTATAAAATACTTATACTTTTAAAGTATACTTTTAGTCAGAGTGTTTTAGTCCCATTATATTTATAGTTGTATATCTTGTATGGTTTGATATACTAGTTCACTATAAACAATGCTCTGATACCAATCTGTCACACCCTCAAACCGGAACGACAGAAACGTTCGGGGGTCAAGGACGTCATGTACAGTATCATAACAATTGAATAGTAATGAATCATAGCAACACAAACATTCATACATTTAGATTTCAAGTATTACATTGTTTACAAACACAATTGTTCCAAAAGTTGAATACAAATAACTGAAAAGTAGGAAAACATGAGACGACGATGCCGACCCTCAAGAAGAGTTGAGTACCTGTCTACTGGTTTCCTGAGAATACAAGTAATTTTGAAAAGTGTCAACAATTAATTTAGTGAGTTCATAAGAATTTTGTTTTAGAAAATAAGTTCTTTGATCCTTGAAAGTGTTTGTGTGTTCCTTCAGAAAATCCTATATTTTCTATAAAATCGAATTGTAGTCTTAAACGTTCCAAGACCGAAAAGTACAACTATAATTACCATACTTAGTTTGATGATACCTAGTTTTATTTATAAGTAAAACTAGCTGAAGATGTGTTTGCCCGGTAAACTAGATGCGATGTTAATACCCTCCTATGATCACTTAGTATATACGAGTTGTATAAAATCGAGATCGAACAGACAGTCGAATGAGTGAATCTGCACTAAGCCCACAACCAAACAAGGAACAGGAAGTAAGGCGGAAATCACACATTCCACTGTCTACCAAACATTAATTTTATATAACCCTGATCTATATGCCAGGTAATCACAGAGTTGATACCCCTTTAAGACTGGCTGAAAATATACCATTACGTAAATATTTAGTTAATGCTTATTGTGAGTGTTCATTATAACCATGCTGATATGACTAATGGCATGCATGACGTTCTTCGACGTCGGAAAATTATGACATTTGTCACCCTAGACTTGCTGGTCTAACTGTAGCGAACAACTGAGATTTGGGGTTGTCAATCACGTATAGATCTATACACAAACTCACGTTCTCCCTCCAGGAGACTCTGGTTATAATTCAGGATTTTAACGGGTACCATGTTTGGTACAACGAAGGAGTGGCTCACAATCCTGTATTAACTAGTGTACATAAAGTGTGTTCAAGTTATCCTTTCCTTATTATCGTTTGTATTATCCTTTTATAGTATTCACAATGTATAAAATAATCATATTTTTATGTGATTATTCCGTTGACCCAAAAGAGTAAAATAACGTGAATGTTTCCCAAACTATACCTATTATAGTTTATCTTGTTTGTTTATTGAAAATACTTATATAATCATTTATATAAATACATAGTAAATATCTTGTGTAGATGTTTTTAGGTGAATATATCATTAACACTTACATCTAACACAAGTATAAAAACATTTCGTACGATAAAGACAATTTCTAGTTTTGACTTTTCTGTCCATGTTTTTAGAAAAAATTTAGAAAAATCATCGTAAGTTAAAAATTGGATCCGTAAACTCTGAGAGTTTAAAAAATGAGTCTAATTTGTTCATAATTTTTATTATGATTTTTAGTGGTCTCAAACCAGTGCGAAAATGTTCATCTTCACAGACTGGTCCGAAATCATTTCTGAAATGATAGACAGTTTTGTAAAAATCGCCATAAATTGTAGAAAAATTGTATGAATGCGTGCGAGTAGTATTTAGAAAGGTATAAGCCTGAACTATTTGCATATTGAACAGTTTTGAAAAATATTAAGTTTAATATTGTCAAAATAGTATGTGAATAGACCATAAATGTTCTGTTGAAAGCTGATGTTTAAGTTTAGATTATGTTTTGGTGTTGTAACTCGTATTTTTAGTTTGCAAAGCCATTAGATCATCCAAATAAGATTTGTTTACTTGTATCCCCCCCCTCCCCCCCCCCAAAAACATGGAAAACTCGAAAATAAGGGGTATAAACTCACCTTGAGTGGATTTCTTAGTGGATCAACAGATGAAGATGAAGATCCTCAAGCTTAGAACACTTGAAGATGGTATTACCCTATGGATAATAACACATATAAATGTGTGTAAATGTAACAAAAATATTATTTTTATGTGTAGAATCACTAGATCTATGGAGAAAAGCTTACCAAAAGTTGAAGAACCAACTTATGGAGAACTAACCTTGAAAGATTTGAGCTTGTTCTTGAGAGGAGAAATGGAGAAATGAAGAAAGAGATGAAGATGAAGATGATGAGGTGGGAGGAGGGCCTTCTTGGCCGAAATATAAAGAATAGGGAGAAAGGTGGGGTGGGGTGAGATGACATGCATGGATGTATGTTGTGTAAAACTTGGATACATGTTGGGTAAGGATGATGTTGGGAAAACGGAGACATCTAGGTCTAGTCATGGGCTTTTCCAATACAAAAAGTCAACTCTTTAATTTATATAAAGATGTTCGCATTTTTATAAAAAGAGTGTTAATTTTTATAAAAAGTGTGGTATTTTTATAAAGAAAATATGGTATAAATGATGTATGAATATTTAATTTGAATTATAAAAATTCATTTTGTTAATAAAATCCTTATTAACAAAAATAATAATATGTTACACGAAAATTAGGTTGATTCCTAAATTCTTTCTGTTAAAAGTTGGGCGTTTTAGGTCGGGTATCGAATTTCTCGCATTTGGTGACGAATTCACCAAAAATTTCTATATGTAACCTTCGATAAGAATTTGCCATGTAGTGTAAAGTTTATGAACTCCACTACCTTGTTTTATGAATATTATTTATACCCAAATAATATATAACTGAATTACCGAATTGTTACGTTACTAATTTTATTTAGGGTTCATATTCGATAATTGGTAACTAGAGGGGTACTTTGTATTATAATTTGTTATTAGTACATTAGGAACATTAGAGAATATCACCTTTCTCCTAAAATTCTTATACGTTTCGAGTTGACCTGGTTGACTTTTGTTGACTTTATTTGACCAAAATTGACGGTTGTCACACCAATGAAGCCCTAATTGACCTAAAAGCCTAACCATTTAACTAATTGGCTAGTATTTGGGTTGGAAATCCTAATTAGGGTTTGGAAAACCCTAATGTCATGAAACCCTAATTTTGGGGATTTATCGAGACCCATACTGGAATTATTTACTAGACTTAAAATATTAATTAATAATCATTTGCAATTAACCTAAGGAAATATTGGACTTAATGGATTAAGTCCTTAATGGGTTAAGTAGGGACACTTAACCCTAATCGTCATTTCATGTGAAAACCCTAATTTCACTTGGGCCTTTCTTTTGGGCTTTGGTGAATGGGTTATTGATGGGCCATCCAAGAACAAGCATATGAATTAGAATATTTAGATGGGCTTTAGGATAAGGCCCATTGGAAAGGCTTGGGCCCAATTTGGAAAAATTGGGCCATAGGTTAGCCATAATTGGGCCTTGACGATTATGAGATATTGGACCATTGGAATACGAAGAGTTTGGACTAGAATAAATGGATGGGCCTTAAGGTAAGACCATGTAGAGGTCTGGGCCCAATTTGGAAAAGTAGGCCATATGTTGGGCTTTGGCCCATTACTTGACTTTTGGGCCTTGGAGTGTGAGTTGGGCCTTGGACTTGAATCAAGCTAGGTTGGGGGTAAAGTAGTCTTTTACCCTAAGCATGGACTTGTGGTTATGTATTGGAACCCAATTATTAATTGGGTGCCGTTTTGATGTTGACAGTTCGGGAATCTGTCAACCAGCAGCTGGAGTTTTATCCGCGGGACTTCAACAGTGCCAGGTGAGTTCTTCTCACTATATCAACAGGGTCTAAGGCACCAAGGCTGGCCCTTTATGATTTTTATCCTTGTTATAGGATGGTTGCTATGTTAGTGATCTGTTAGATCGGTATCCTGGTTATAGGATTATGCTATGTTAGTGATCTGTTATATCGGTATCTTGGTTATAGGATGGTTGCTATGTTAGTGATCGGTTAGATCGGTATCCTTATTATAGGATGGTTTCTATGTTAGTGATATGTTATATCGATATCCTAGTTATAGGATGGTTGCTATGACAGTGATCGGTTAGATCGGTATCCTGGTTATAGGATGGTTGCCATGTTAGTGATCTGTTAGATCTGTATGACTATCTGTATTTTCTAGCTAGCGTATGGTATTTATGTGCACATGATTGTTGGTTTGGGGGATTGGGTTGAGGCAGGTCCTGCTTTGTGTTGTAGGCCAAGATACCTAGGGCAGACCAGATAAACTGCAGACCCGGTTAGGGCACACTAGTTAGGCCGAAGGCCCGACGAGCTGTCCGGATAGGCTGAAGGCCCTGAGAGGCGGTCCAGATGTGTCGATGGCTCAGAGAGAGGTCAAGATAGACTGATGGCCTGTGAGGCGGTCCAGTCAGACTGATGGCTCATTATGCATGTTGTGTTTGTTTATGTGATATGGTTATATATGTATGGCGTTGGTATTTTGGGGGAACTCACTAAGCTTCGGGCTTACAGTTGTTGATTTTATTTCAAGTACTTCTGATGATCGCGAGAACGCGAAGGCGTGATCATGCACCTGCTTATATTTTCATGATTTGGTTATGGGGATACTCTGATGTTTAAACTATTTTGAAAACAAATTGTAATAACTTAATGGTTTTAAATGTTTTAAAAAGTTCAAATTTGGCATGATTTTTATGGATGTTTCACCATAATATAACAAAACACATTGGCCCCTGCGATGAGTGCTAGGTGCCACACCATCCTTTATATGTTCCAGATGATCGGAAAAAGTGTTATACTTTCCTTTCATCTTACTGACAGTCCTAGATGTAAGTATCCTCCTAAACACATTTTGCTAAACTTAAGACATAAACATGACAAACTCCTCTCTACGTTTACCCATACCTATCTTAACAACCACAATTTATTGATCTCCTAGAAGTTTCAACCATCTAAAAACCCCTTACCGGAAATTATCGAGAGAAACAACGTTTTCCTTGTACTAAAATTGACTAATAAGAGTCTGTCTCCTTCTCCTCTAAAATATGGCAGACAGTAGGGTTGTAAATGAACCAACCGAACACGAATGGGGGCTTGTTCATGTTCCTTCATTTACGCTAGCCGAACAAATGAACAAACACCAACTAGATATTAAATGTGTTTTATTGTTCATGTTCGTTGGTTTAACAAATTAGTTATTCCCGTTCATTCGTTTATGTACGTGAACTTACTAAATGAAAATAGACAAAGAAGATAAATGAACAAATATAAACAAACATAATTGATTATATATGAGCATAAATGAACATATAATATAGTAATGTAATCAAACACAACTAAGAATATATGAACATAAAAGGAACTTATATGAGCGAACATAAACGAATGTAAACAAACAACATAAATGAACGTCCACGAACATAACTAAACAAATGATACCATTGTTTATGTTCGTTTTTTAGCTAAACGAACGATAATTTGTATAATGTTCGTTTGTTTATTGAATAAACGAACATAAACAAACTTCCCACCGAACGGTTCACGAAAATACAATTACATACTACCAGGTCATGAAAACACCTTACCGCGTTCAATGATCGTACCCTCGTAAATTGGCCTCAAGATCTCTATCTCTCAGTTGTAATCATCACTCATTGATTCTGATTTCAATCCCCAAAAAAGAAGCCATCGAAGAAATCCTTAAACACTTTATATACTAGGCTGAAAAGCCGAATTTTTGTTGTGGAAAACCCAGGGTCCCGTCATGACCTCGCTTCATGTCAACACATGCTAGCATGATCAACATGTGTCACAACCTGAGCCATGTGTCATGTCCTTCCGCTACGTGTCCCCAAGACTTACGTTCATACTCAAGTCGCGACATATACCCATGCTCACGTCGCGACGTTTTCTTTCCAATTGACTCTTTGAATTTTGACCATTCGTGTCGTGTCCCTGCACGATCGTGTCGCTTTCCTTCTATTTTCACATTCAACCAAAAGTAAGTTGTCATTCTCAAATTAACAACCTACTTTAACATTTACATACCTAAATAGAGTATAGTCAAATACTCAGACTTTCGGTCGTTACAACATTGCCAATAGTGGCCATGATTTCTAAAGAAAACTTCATGGATGCAAATCTCAATGATTACTGGATTGAAACGGGTGCTACTTTTCATGTGTGCTTGAAGAGGAAGTGGTCTAATAACTTTAAAGTTATGGATAACGGTGGCAAATTCTTCATGTGCAACTCAATTACTTCAACAATCCAAGGTACATAGAAGATAATGTTGATATGTTGCTAGAAAAAGAGTTGATACTTAATGATGTGTTATATGTGCTAGAAGTTATAAAGATTTTAGTTTCTATATGGTTGTTGTACAAGCATGGTTTCTGCTTCATACTTGAGTATGATAAGTTTGTATAAAGAAAAATGGGCATGCTTGTTAGCAAGGGATACGTAGATGATGGAATATTCAAACTTTGCGTTATGGATATTTTGCCTACTGATAATGAATGAATAACTATCCTGCTTACTTGCTTAAGTGTTCAAATATATGATATGTTAGACTAGGACATACTAATTTCGATACTCTTTGATGTTTAATTAAACTTGATTACATACCACACTTTCATATTGACTCAAAATACAAATACAACACATATGTTGAATCGAAATTAACACAATCATCATTCAAATATATTGAAAGGACTAGCGAACCTCATGACTTAATTAACATTAATGTGTGTTATATGAAGTCAAATTCATATAGAGGTTGAAATAAATCTTTTCTTACTTTTGTTTACATTGCTCTAAACTTTGTTATGTCTAATATCTTAAAAGTAACGATAAAATGATAGACAAGTTTTAAACGTATAAAAGTGAAGTTGGAAATTAACTTAAAAAATAAATTAAAGTACTAAATGTTGGTGATTTTAGTGTTGTCATGTCATTTTATGTAACTTGAACTAACATGTGAGCTAAGGGGCTTCTTAATTTGTACTCTAATATATGTACGGGTTGGTGCGGAGTGCACGCATGTATAAGATCGAATTAGAAGCCGGTTTGACATCAAGTCGGGGGTCCGGGGGCAGAGCCCCTAGGTCCGGGGTTCCAAAGGGGCGGCTCCCCTTTGGCAGGGTCTAGGGGCAGCGCCCCTAACGGGGTCCAAGGGGCAGAGCCCCTGGCTGGGGTCCTGCTGAACGCAAAAATCGAGTTTTAAAGGAAATGGTAAACTCGATGTTGTCATACTCGGGATTGAGTGAAGGATTCTGGGGAGAGGTCATGTTAACGGCTTGCTATTAATTAAATAGGGTTCCAAATAGAAGGAACAAAACAGTCCCATATGAGCTTTGGTTCAAGAAAAAGCCGAATCTAAGTTATTTTCGGGTTTGGGGATGTCGGGCAGTTGTAAAACTCACCGAGCCCAAAAAGAAAATTTTGAGAGAACGTGGAATTAATTGTATATTCATTGGATATGCTGAACATTCCAAGGCATATAGGTTTTATGTAATAGAACCTAATGATTCGGTTTCAATTAACACTGTTATTGAATCACGGGATGCAATTTTTGATGAGATGTGGTTTTCATCGATTCAAAGGCCTAAGGATCTGACTTTTGGTGCTAATAAAGATCAAAATTCAGAAAGTTAAGATGGTGGTAACGTACAAGAACCACAAGAGCTTCGTAGAAGCAAAAGAGGCCAAATTGCGAAAAATTTCAGATCCGACTTCCAACTGTATTTGGTGGAAGGTTCAAGAGATGAAATTAATCTTGAATACTCATATTTCTATAGTATTGAAGATGATCCTAAGACTTATAAAGAGGCCCTGGAGTCTCATGATAATGCCTTTTGGAAGGAAGTAATTGATGATGAAATGTCATCAATTCTGGAGAACAACACATGGGTGTTGTCTGATTTGCCTCCAGGTTCTAAACCACTTGGTTGCAATTGGATTTTCAAAAAGAAAATGAATGTCAATGGGACTATTGACAAGTTCAAAGCACGGTTGGTTATTCAAGGTTTTAGACAAAAACCTGGGATTGACTACTTTGATACGTATGCTCCAGCGGCACAGATTTCTACTATTAGATTGTTGATTGCCTTGGCAAGTATCCACAATCTGGTTATTCACCAAATGGATGTGAAAAAAGCCTTTTTAAATGGTGATCTTGACCAGGAAGTTTACATGAAACAACCAGAAGGTTTCATTATGCCCAGTAAAGAGCATATGGTTTGTAAACTTGTCAAATCTTTGTATGGGCTGAAACAAGCGCCTAAACAATCACATCAAAATTTTGATGAAGTTATTTTGTCTTCTGATTTCAAGACAAACAAATGTGACAAATGTGTTTATAGTATATTTGATGATGCTACTAGAGCTGGAGTGATCATTTGCTTATACGTAGATGACATGTTGATTTTTGGTACTGACCATAATCAAGTAGATCAAACAAAGAAATTGTTATCATCTAAGTTCTCCATGAAAGATTTAGGAGAGGCTGATGTAATTCTTGGAATAAGAATTAAAAGGATGAACAAAGGTTTGGTAATGAGTCAAAGTCATTATATTGAGAAAATACTCAAGCGGTTTAATTTTACCGGTTCTCCTGTGAGTACTCCTATGGCTCCAAGTGTGAAACTAATGCCAAATAATGGTGTTCCTATTTCACAGTTGGAATACTCTAAGGCTATTGGTAGCTTGATGTATGCCATTACAAGTACCAAACCTGATATTGCTTTTGCTGTGGGTAAGTTGAGCAGGTATACTAATAATCCTAGTGCTCAACATTGGCAAGCAGTAAATAGAGTGTTCAAGTATCTCAAGGGAACCATGTATTATGGCTTGAGTTATTTGGGAAGTCCTTCGGTTTTAGAGGGTCATTCAGATGCAAGTTGGATAACCAACATGGAGGACCATTCCTCAACTTATGGTTGGGTATTCTTGCTTGGGGGAGGTGTCATTTCCTGTGCTTCCAAGAAGTAATCTTGCATTACAAAGTCCACAATGGAATATGAGTTTGTTGCGTTAGCAGCTGCTAGTAAAGAAGTAGAGTGGCCAAGGAATTTAGTCTATGAGATTCCTTTGTGGTCTAAACCGATAGCACCTATTTCTATCCTTTGTGATAGTGCAGCCGCTTTGGTTAAGGCATATAGCCAGGTTTATAATAGAAAGTCTAGACACCCAGGTGTTAGCCATAGTATGATTAGAGAACTAATCATGAATGGTGTGAATTCGGTTGAGTTTGTGAAATCGCAATAAAATTTGGCAAATCACTTGACTAAAGGTCTGACAAGAGACTTAGTGCACAAGTCTGTAATTGGGATGAGATTAAAGTCCATTTAATTCAATAATGTTAGGAGTTTGAGTTCCACGAGGAAGTTCCATGAGGAGTTAGGCACGAGGCTACATTTCAGTACCGCTTACCACCCCCAAACGGACGGACAGAGTGAGCAGACGATTCAGACGCTCGAGGACATGCTCCGAGCATGTGTGTTGGACTTCGGGGAGAAGTTGGGACACGTATCTGCCATTGGCTGAGTTTTCTTATAACAACAGCCACCATTCGAGTATTGGCATGCCTCCCTTTGAGTTGTTGTATGGGAGAAGATGTCGGACTCCCATTTGCTGGGGAGAGGTAGGGCAGCGCGTGATGGGCAGCACTGAGATAGTGCTTTAGACGACCGAGCAGATACAGCAGGTTAGACAGAGGTTGTCGACGGCTCAGAGTCGTCAGAAGAGTTATGCGGATAGGCGACGATCCGAGCTTGAGTTCCAGGTGGGGGACTTTCGTACTCCTGAAAGTGTCTCCTTCGAAAGGAGTGATCCGATTCAGGAAGAGGGGCAAGCTGGGGCCCCGGTACATCGGTCCGTTCAGGGTGATCGCGAAGGTAGGCAGGGTAGCATATCGGTTGGAGCTACTTGCGGAGTTGAGCCAGATTCATGATACCTTCCACATGTCTCAGTTGAGGAAGTGTATAGCCGACGAGTCAGCGGTGGTACCGCTGGAGGATATTCAGGTGGATACGAGCCTGAATTATGCTGAGAGGCCCATCGCGATCCGGGATCGGAAGATCAAGGTTCTGAGAAACAAGGAGGTGTCCCTGGTGCAGGTCCAGTGACAACATCGGAGAGGGTCCGAGTTGACTTGGGAGCCGGAGTTGGAGATGCGGGAGCAGCATCCAGAGTTGTTTGCGGAGCAAGACTTCAAGGGCGAAGTCTGATTCTAGTGGGGGAGAATTGTAACATCCGGATTTCCAGGTATTTTATAAAGTTCATTTATCTTGAGTTTTATGGAGGGACTCGGCGAGTAGACGATCAGACTCGCCGAGTATGACCGCGAGTTCTTGTCTGGATTAATGACCGGACTCGACGAGTCGATGAGTGGACTCGGCGAGTCCGCGCTGTAAAGTGAAACCCTAAATCTCAGGGCCTGAGCCCTATTTAAAGGCCCTTATGGCCGTCATTTGCGGCCACTACTCCCCTGAGAAACCCTAGAGAGCAGAGAGATCGTTTGTGGTGCAAGAGGAAGGCTAATTCATCCATTTCTTGTGTGTTTTAGAAAAGGAGAAGTTGTTTCCAGCAAGAGGAGGTCAAGGGAGCTGTGGATCCAGGGTTTTCAAGTTCAGATCTACACTATTGAGGTATCAAATCGAACTTCCTTTCTGCTTTGGGTTAAGATCTATGATCTAGGGTTTTCTATAACGTTTTAGGGCTTGAAAAGTTGAGTTTATGGTCCCTTGTTGTGTTAGACCTCGGATCTGGACCCATAGAGGTCCAGAGAGCCTTCCCCATTCTGCTTTATGTTGGTTTATGGAGGAAATGAGACTAGGTTGCCATTTTAGAAGCCATTTCACCAAGGAAAGCCTTGGGTGCATAGCATGTGAGTCAAGTTTCGACCTTTACGTGGTTATTGGTCGTGGGGAAGTCAGATCTATAGTTTAGAGAAGCATATCTGACTCCAGAAGGTCATTTGAGAGTTGTTATGGGAGCAACTCGCCGAATCCATAAGTGGACTCGACGAGTTGAGTCGGGTTGCCCCGCGATTCGTTGCTGAGAAACCCGGCGAGTAGGGAGGGAACTCGTCGTGCCAAGTGGGGCTTAGAAGAATTCAGAGGACCAATGTGGACTCGCCGAGTCGCCCGAGTGCACTCGATGAGTCTGGTCAAAGTTTGACCGTTGACTTTTGTTGACTTTTAGTGTTTGGTCAACAACTGGACTTATGGACCATTTGAAGGGTAAAATGGTCTTTTAGCCTTCTTAAAGGATATAGAAGAGACTAGTCTAGCTTGGAGAGCCGTTATTGATTTGAGATAATTGTTTATGTGTTTAGACGGAGGCTAGATCAGTATATACGTGTGCGAGATTATCCGAGATAGCCGAGGTGAGTCTTCTCACTATACATTATCTAGAGTGGTATTTGTGTGTAGACTCGAGGGTCTTGTATGCTATGTGTATATATGAGTTTATGTGCATTGTGTTATATGTATGCTATGTGTTGAACAGACCAGGCCGGAGGGCCCAACGATATAGACCGGACCGAAGGGTCCAACGACACAGACTGGAGCGAAGGGTCCGACGAGCTATGACCGGACCAGAGGGTCCAACGAGCTACGGGACTGGAGGGTCCGCTGAGACACATGGACCGGAGGGTCGTATTGTAGCCTCGAGTGGCGTATGTGTTGTATGCGGTATTCTGGGGAACTCACTAAGCATTTATGCTTACAGTTGTTGTGTTATGTGTTTCAGGTACTAGCGAGGATCGCGGGAAGGCGCCGGCATGATCCGTACACATTCATAGAGATTATGTTTTGAGATTCTGGGATTTGTTCTGTGATGATAACATTGGATACATTTTGCTGGATATTGTTTTTGATGATTAAAAGTATGAATTAAAAATGAAAAATTGTTTTGGAAAATTTACGTTGTTACAGGTATTCAAATGGGTTGATGGGTTTAATTCTTAGAACACCCTGATTCTCGAGTATTTGCAAATGTATGATACTAATTGGAAATTCAATCGTTTCAATATTTTCATTATGTACTGGTTTGGTTTGTTTTGATAAAGTTATGTTTGTTCAAGGGTTATACTAAAACGGGGAATGATTGTTGGTGATTTTAGTGTCACTGTGTCATTTTATGTAACTGGAACTAACATGTGAGCTAATGGGGCTTCTTAATTTGTACTCTAATATATGTACGGTTGGTGCGGAGTGCACACATGTATAAGATCAAATTAGAAGTCGGTTCGACGTCAGGTCGGGGGTCCGGGGGCAGCGCCCCTGGGTCCGGGGTTTCCAAAGGGGCGGCGCCCCTTTGGCGGAGTCGAGGGGCAGCGCCCCAAAACCTCACCGAATTTTACATATGGGAACTTAGTAGAAAAATTCAGATTCTTGAGGGTGATTATGGTAAAACTAACGAAACTCGTTAGTTTTGGTAACCCTAAATCCTCATTAATCCGGATTACCCTGATTTGCTTCCAAAACAACTAATGACGACCCAACCCTAATGAAACCCTATTTTTGTTTATTATATAATCGACTCTTCCTGTTGTGAAGTGACATCCCGAAAATTAGCTCTCGTTTTCTTCAAACTCTCACAGAATTTTTCTACCAATTGGCTTACGATTTCTGTGCCTAGAATCGTAAGTGTCCACTTAGATTATCCTAGGCTGAATTTCTTGCAACCCAAACATAGGGTAGAAATATCTGTTCGGAAAGTGTTCTCACGATCAAAGTTGGTATCCAGATATCCAACACAAACTCTAAAGTGTTCTTACACTAAAAAATGACATTGAAGATAATTATGCATTACCATTTAAAAAATTATGTGTAAGTCATGATATTAAACATTCGTTTACTAAATTATATTTACCACAACAAAATGAAATCGTAGAAAAAAAAAGTACATTTTTCTAGATGATGAATGTTGATAAACTATGAATTGCCCCGTCCATGTGGGGGAAATTGTGTTGTCACTTACTTATCCTTTATATAATGACAAATGTTGATGGTGATGACGGATATGGGTAGCGATCCACACGTACTACCTACATCTCCTTACACAACATTCAAATTTTCTTTTTCTTAATATTATTTAAAAAAATTAAACCGAAGACGGTGTTTTGCAAACTTCATATTTTTAAAATCAAAATCTGCAAAACTCTATAAATACTTATTATAGATTATAAATTGATGTTTTAAAATAAAATTTATAAATAAAATTTTAAATATTTACTTTATAAAAACATAAAATATCATTAATGGTACCCAATTTAATTATAAAATATTTATTTCGGTCGCCACGCTCGCAAGAGTACATTTGCCAAATTGGTACGCCGTGACGAAATACATGTTGAACATTGCCAACAAGATATAAACCATGAACGGAAGTAAATTTTATTATAATTAAATATGTTTTTTTAGGTATAAATAAATAAATAAATTTTTTCATGATTGTCAGTTTGGTCTAATACATAATGTTTTAAAAACCGATTTTTTAGTTGAACCGACATAGTGATCGGTTTCCGGTTTAACCGGTTCAACCGTCAGATCAACCGGTTACTATAATTTTCATTTTTTTTTCATATTTTTCTACATACAAATACATACATACATACAGAATTTGACGTCTATAAGTTCAAACGGTAAAATACATATAAAACAAGTTATATATCAATCCAAATACATTAAAAAACACATAAACATAAATTTTAAATCAATTCATATACATCAAAAAGAAACTAAAGTATAACATCAAAACATAATATAGTTTTAGATGCAAAAACGCATCAAAAAAACTTCATAACATTTATAATGTGTTTTTATTCATAAAAATCTAAATAGATGTGAAAAAATATCACCAAAGTTTATTATGAAAATGTTTCATTTATATGTGTTGTTATACAATTTAACCGACTCAACCAGGTTTTTATAAAACCGACCGGTTCGTTTTTGGTTTCTTTTTCCTGGTTTTTGGTTTTACTGGTTCAAACCGATTTTTAAAACATTGCTAATACAGTAAGTATAGTAATACGGAGAACCATCGTATAACCAAAATTTGAACAATATTGTTTATTTGAAATATATTATTATTATTATTATTATTATTATTATTATAAAATATAAAGAGAAAGTGAAACTAAAGATAAATGTAAGCACCTAGAAGGCTAGGGTTGTCAAATTATGTGGATTGATAATGAATTTTAATTTCCAAGATGTAGTGCTGATAAAAATTGTTAAAATCAACAACAAATTAATGGTGGTAGATAGTAGATACCTTTTTTTGCCACATATAGGAACAATAAAACACACTTCCTTTAGGTATGAATCACCTCCAAACAACCATATCTTCTTTGACGACAACTCTTCTACTTTGAGGTTTTCAGTTTTTGTGTTCTCTTTATTAATATAAAATATTAATATGATACTAATAACTTTATATATTTACTAAAAATAGATAAAATCTTAAATACCAAGTTTCCTATTCAACGTGATTTTGAGTAGACCGATCCTTAAGTTTTGGAGGCCTTGTGCGAAAATTAAAATATAACCCTATAAAAAATACATATAAGATATTATTAAGTAAATTCTTTATTGCTAGCTTCAAAACTTAAAGATGAAAACAAACCTATGCATTATTAAGTAAATTCTCTCGTAATAATGAATTTAAATACTACAAACTTTTCAAAGAAGATAAACATCCGATGCATTATAATTTTCTAAACATCGACCTTGTAGCATTTTAGAAAAAAATTCATCCATTACACATTCCTAATCAGTATTTTCAAAACACTCATTCTTAATCGAAATCAAAGCCAAAGTATTTAATCTATACTAAGACGTAGTAAATCGCAAACAATATTTTGAAATTTTGCTTTTGAAAAAATCATTTCTACTACTACAATTGTAATAAGAACATTCAACAATATTTTATATATTAGACAAAAACTAGATAATTGTTTGTCATTTTCAAGATATTCTTTTTGGAACGACAAAAATGAAATAATATTTAGTATTGTGTGCGTTATCTTATATTCTATTGGTAATTTTTTTTGTTATAATTGCAATTCATAGAATAAATCATCACCATCAATGTAAGAGATTTGACCATTTTGTACCATTTTTTCGAATAATTTGCAATTAAAATTAGTTTATTAGTATTTAAAACTTTAATTTTTCTGTCTTGAATAGGAAGCCAAAAATGTATTCATACTACTTTTATTGCCTAACTAGAAGAATCACCGTGCGTTGCGCGGAATAAAATTATACAGTTAAATTTTTGATAATCATACTTTATTGAAAATATTTATGCCATTTTTATTAACTATGAAATAATAATAATTACATTTAGTTGATGCAAAATTATAATTAATTTGAATAATAAATAATATAACACTTATTAAAATCAAATCATTTACTGGTCTCTGCTCACGCTTTACATGTGTATAAAATTAGTTGTGGTGACATAGTAAGACATGCGGAAGATATAATGAATACATTATTGACCCATATTTAAATTATCACAGTATTCCAGAGTATGGTGGATAACCTTATATTTGTATTGAGGGATTATTCGGGCATGGAACCCTCGTTAAGGAAGTTTTATTTCTAGAAAAAATAGTTATAGTACTCACTATTTTAATTAACTATTGTTATGATTTATTAAATTTTAATTTTTTATGATGGTTTAATTTCATCATGAATATTATTTAAACTATCAACCACTGTTTGTAATGTAACATAATTTATTTTATAATTTCATGTTATTTAACTATTATTATTCTTATAAATTAATTTAATAACAACTTAATTGAATTTTAGTTATTATATTTCGCGTATTTAGTAATTTCCTTTCAACTATTTTAAAAAACATATGATGGATTTTTATTACTTTAGTTTTTAAACTTTACATTATATTTTTAAGTTTGTTTGATATATTAATTTAGGTTATGCCTTTAACACTATACTGAAGTCAACAAATTCAGTATACCATATTGATAATTCAAAAAGTTTTCAATTTATGATAATGTTTCAAAATGATGTGGTAAAAGAAAAAATGTTTCCTAAGTTATTTCAATTATCAACCACTATTTGTAATGTAACATAATTTAATTGATAACTTTATGTTATTTTTAATTATTATTATACATTAATTTAAAAAAAAACTTAATTGAGTTTTAGTTATTATAAAAAAATATTTTTTTGGACATCTTTTAGTTAATTCGACTTTTAGATTTAAGATTTTTATATTTATCGTATTGAATATTTTCGTTTTAACTATTTTAAAAAATATACGTTGAATTTAAAACTTTAGTTGATATTTTAGTTTAGGTTTTAATTTTTACACTATATTTTTATGTTTATTTAATATATTAATTTAGGTTGTGTATTTAACACTATATTGTTTAGGTTTTAATTTTTACACTATATTTTTAAGTTTATTTAATATATTAATTTAGGTGATGTATTTAACACTATATTGAAGTCAACAAATTTAGTATATCATAATGATAATTCAAGAAGTCTTTCATTTATGATAATGTTTATAACTAACATCATATTTAAGTTAATAAATTAAGTAAATTATATGGAAATATTAAGAGCTGGGAGTTTCAAATTGATGTGGTGAAAGGAAAAATGCTTCCTTTATAGTATAGTATGATATGATATGATATGATGATATGAAGCTTCACTCTAATAAAACAATAGTTTGATCAAATATGTATACAACATACGGAATCCATAATGATTCTTGAGGTGAAAGTTCGAGTACTAGTTCTAATGAATTAACATCATTTTCATGAATATATATATATATATATATATATATATATATATATATATATATGTTTTAATTTTCCTTTTATTATTTTTGTCAAAAAACACCCCTGATTAGTTCTTAACTCAAAAGCTATAGCTCTGGCATAATCCAAAGCCTTCTCAAAACTATGGTCTTGATAGTTTTAAAAAAATCAATAAATGCTCACACACTACTCATTGTCTCATCAATACAAATGATTTCAGATTGTATTTGTTTGTTTAGCTTATTACTTTAGCCAATATATGATAATATATTATACTAGGTGAACGTCGCACGTTGCATAGCATAAATCTATATAGTTAGGTTTTGACAAATACATGTTGAAAATATTATGTTATTTAAATTAATTATGGAATAATAATTCTTACAATAAATTGAAATATGAAATTGTAATTTTTTGAACAATATTATAAGATAAACATCTTTAGAATCATATATTTCAATAACCTCCGTCCATGGCCAGCATGACCCATGAATTTAGACACCCATTATCAAAGAATTCCCTATGCGACCGCACCATCCGTACACGCCCAAGGCCGCCACTGATTTTGAAAATGAAATCTTGCATGATGACATTTATAATTTTTTTAGAGAAAATTACAAATGTAGTCGTGTGGTTTGTTAATTTCTTTGGTTCAGGTCCAGTGACTTTTAAAAGTACGGATATAGTCATTTTGGCCTGTTTTCATTGTGGATTTTGTCTCTGTAGATAACTCTCATTAAATCTCATTTGTTAACATACCCTATGTGTCCCTTATGTGATGGTAAAATTGTCTTTTTAGTTTTTCATTTATCTCTATGTATCCATTTATAATTTGAACAAGTAAATTAATTTTACACGTCTTTCTTCTTCTTCTCCTTATTATTATTATTATTATTATACATGCTTAAGTACCGAAGAAGATCAAACAACATGGTTATGCTTTTGTGGAAGAATTATGATCGTAAAAATATCTTGGACAACACTTAAACCTAATAATTGTTTATATTCATACCTCAAAGTGGTAAGTACAATTTCTATTTTCACGGGGGGGGGGGGGGGTGTTATTACATAAAATAATTGATAATCTAGTTTTCTTACTTATGCTCTAAATGTTGTTATTTATTAAATTACAAGATTCAAGATGCAAATTTCAAGGGTGGGTTGACCATCTATGTGTAAAAGGTCAATGGTGGTTATCTCTGTTGGATTAATGTCTAAGTCCATAACTATATTTGGTATGTACTTGACCCGACCCGGCATGGTCCATTTGGGTTGCACTTCACCGGCACAATTTATATGGATAGTCTTTTGAGAATAGTATATTTATGATTTATATTAATGTATTATAAGTTCTAATATATTAATATGGAATCATATTATTTAATTAGTATTGATCAAGAATTAATATAGAATTAATTAAGTGATCAAAAAGAACTAATTAAATATGGACTCTTATATATATGGAATGGGCCAAGTTCATTTAGGTTGGGCTAAGCTTTCATGGATGGTCCATGGAGCTTTTAACCCATGGATCCTATGTAAATGAAAGGTCATGGGTATTAGGGTTTACATGGATGTAACCCTAATCCTCCATAATATATAAAGGGGTCATTGGCTCACAAAATTGGCACAAGTATGTGAAAATAAGAGTGGGCCGATTTTAGTGTGCATACATATTCTCTCAAGTTCTTCCAAGGTGTTTTGGTGATTTGTGATTCCATTTGAGGCTTCCACACTATTGGGGCTAAGCTCTTAAAGCTTGAAGACATCAAGCTACATCAAAAGGTATGTCATCTAACTAGAACTTTGTAGTATAGGTGCTTCATAATATGCTAGTTAGGATGAAACCTTGTAATAGTTAATATTTGCATGTATAATAGAGAAAACATAGATCCAAGGTTTATAGGGTTGCATGTACACCATAGGAGTGTTAGAATGCTCAAAACCCAACAGTGGTATCAGAGCCAGGTTGTTTTCTGTTACATTGATGCAAATGTTTTATTTTCAAAGTTGAAAAAAAAGGAAAAAAAAACATGACGTTTGTCAAATTTTATGATAATTACTTGTTTTTGTGAAAAACTAATTATTTGTAAAATTTGAATCATTTGCTATATGAGTTGAATTAGGTCAAATTTAGTAAAAGATAAAATGATATGATTATTTTATTAGTTTTAAAAGTTTGATCTAAAGAGTTTTTTGAAACCTCCATAAGTTATGGATATGAAAAGGTTTTTAAAAAAAAATTGATTCAAAGTTTTTTATGGAGATACAAAACTTGGTCTTAATGTTTTAAAGAATTCCATAACTTGTTCTTAAGTTATGGAACATGAAAAGTTTCATCATAAAACAAGTATTTAACTCCATAAGTTATGGAATCCAAAAGTTTTCAAGAGTTACAAAACTTGCCCTCAAGTTTTGGAATTTGGAAAAAGTTTTTTTATGATAAAAAAAAAGAATTGAATTCTAAAACTCTTGGGTTCATAAGTTAAACAATTAATTAAATGGTTTTAATTTTGAATTTAATAATTGGAATTATGATGTTTTTATTGAATAATTCAATTAACTCTTATGGACTTTATTAATAGATAATTAAAGTGTTTAATTAAAAGAGAATTAATAATTCCATAATGACATGGTTTAAATTTAATTAAATTAAGAGTATAGTTTAATTAATAGATTAAACCACCAAGTATTTTAAATGTCTAAAATACACTCTTATACTATTATAATATTAAAAGTTTAATATATTATATGTATAAGAGCAAGTCGTCTTACCATTAGTAGGCCTCATTCACGAAGCCGGTCTATAAGGGAGGTATAAGGTTACTGCCTATAAAATGGCAGTTTAATGGGGGTCCACTCTCACCCACCGCTTCCTTGACTGGTGGAGGGTCGTTAGCCGAACAGGTAGGACAAGGACTATAATTCTCCCTTCATTAAAAGTATTAATGATAAATACTAAGTAACTAAACTTTTTATAAATTCCCAATCTTAGTTACTTAGGAAAATGTGAATAAGGTGCTAATCCATGAAATTACACTTTGCACTTTGTTTAAGCTGTTAGTGGAGCGTGTGTGGTTAACCGGCACACTAACCTGGACTTAACAAGGTAGGAAAAAGGTAACTTAATGTTTATCATAGTATCGTTGGAGCGTGTGTGGTTAACCGGCACATCGATTGAGGGGTAAATATTAAGGGTACCAAGTATATTTGCATGGTTACTTCACACCTTGTTTTGTGATCATCGGCATCCCAGTCACAAAACCTGAAGGGCACACTCGAGATTGAAACATGTCATTGAAAAGTTCAATGAATCTCAAATGAATCTAGGAGTTTCAAAACCAATTAAAACCTAATAATACATTTCGTTTATCTTGGTGGAAATTGGTGAATCGTCATTCACCTACCTTCAAATATTTTATAGCTTGGATTACGACATCCCTCTTCCAAGTTATAAAATAGTTTGTTGGATCCTAGCCTTAATATATCATATTGGGTGTTATATTAAGTACTTAAATCAACTTTACGTGAGTTTCTCCCATTGTTGATGTCTGGTTTAGACAACAATGATCTTCCCAAACCAAGCTTTCCTAATAAATATGACTTCCCGAGTTTGGCTCATGGAAGTCATACTTCTCTTCCTCCACCTCCTCCAATTATTCTCCCTAACCCACAAGTTCAAGGTCACTCAAGCCCTAATGGCAAGCAAGGTCTATGTGTGATCACATCTTAGAGATGAAGTCACATATTGATAAGTCGGGAGAGTTGGGTGTCAAAGTCTTGAGAAAGTTGGATGTTCAATCACTTTCTAAGTCACATAGTGAGTTCCTTTGGGACTACTATGAAACAGACTATGACATGAACCTTAATGATGATATCTATTTGCTTGGTGCTACTGAATCAGCAATGATTTGGAACGATATTAAAACAAATTTGATTAGAAGATCAACTTCCCAAAAACTTTATGGACAGTGACAATGGTGACACTGGAAATCCATAAAAAGCATTCTCTTCCCAATAGAAAGGGATTGGCCATAGTCAACCCGGTTGACCAAATGGTAAAGAGAAAGGCTAAGTCTGAGATAGTCCCATTACCAAAGGGTCCATATGTTTATTTTGCCAAAGGAAGGGGCGTTGATTGCAAAGCTGCCAAATTTACCTAAGGATGTTAAAGTCAATAAGTTTGACTCTACATCAGGTAGAGCCCATTATCTAACTCTGTTAAGTTCTATTATGAGATCCTCATTACATGATGTGACTGGGTCACATGTTGATGTTTTAAGAATCAAAGAATAGAGAGAAATCTTAAAGGAAGTATATGTTGATTCTGATCGCGAAGGTGGATTTCGATCGCATCAGAATTTTGAGCAGTTGCTTAAGAAATTATGATATATTGCTAAGGAATAGATAACAACAATTTTCCATGTGGATTGTAAGGATAAGTTTTTCCGCAAAGTTTTAAAATAAAAGAAAATTGTTTAATTTTATTTATTTGAAGTATCCTTACAATGGCATTTGTGGAAAATTATTGCTTATATGATTCCACTGACAGCAATATTGGAAAATGGATTTGATTCTTTCATTTGTGGTAGTGTCTAAATTTACCAAATCAGGAAAGTTCCTCATCACCCAAGTTTCAATTAGACCGAAACTTGGAATCATGCAAGTTGAATAGTATGATGAATGAGAACTTTCAAGCATTGGAAAATCAAGACTAATTACTTGTTCACATGGATGTGTGAGTCAAGTGAAGGACTAAAGGGATCGAGTACACATTCTTGTGCACTGGTCATGTCCACCACAAAGCTCGTTAAGACTATTTGATTTACTAAAGTTTAGTAAATATGGTTATACTTACAAGTTTAAGTATAATTCTGAAACATTGGAAAAGTCTCAATGTATGGTAGAACGAATGGGAAGAATCAAATTAGGCAGAAAGATAAAAGTTTCTCAAATCTGAAAAGATGGGAGAGTACTTTAGTATCATGTTTGTGATCATCTTAATGATTTAGAAATCATATCATAATCAGTCCTCTAAAGGTCATCTTAGTGCATTCTTATGACTAAGAAGAGGAGTCATGAATTGTTGAAATGGTTAAATCAGGAAGATGAGTCATACTTCCTTCCAAAACAATTCTTAGAGTCATACTCCAAGATTGTAACTTGAGTGACATATCTTAAAGAAAGGTTTAAAACACTTGTCAAATGTAAGAGTAAAAGTGTCCTACTCTTGTACATTTGAAATTGGTAAGTTGTGATGTTTTGGATAAAACAAAGACCAACTAAGGCCAATTGTGTGAAGTGTTTGTCTTGATAAAGAATCTGCACTATCTCTTGAATATTTGGCAAGATAGTCTTATATGTCAAGAGGATAGTGGGAGTCTTAAAGATCCTAAAAAGAATTTCAAGAACTAATCAAGAATAAAACCTGAGGTTCTTCACTAGCACACGACTTGAGGTTTATAACCTATCGTGTTGACATATTCTGTGCCCATTCCAGTTAAAGTTGGCTTTGCATAGGAGTTCTGAAAGTTCTCAATTGGTTGCATTACAACTTGGAAGCAATGGCAGACCCTGTACTGCCAGGTGGCAAGAAGTTAAGATTGCATAAGTTCAGTCCATATGAGTTTGGATTTGTCATTATCCTTGTCTTGTGACTATGGTTTTGACGATTCACATGGATAAGAACACATACACCATAAAATCTAAGGGTCATAAAGTTTCTCTCCGATTCATGAAAATGATGGTGAGGAAACACTTCCACCAAGTAGATTTGAAGCAGATGGCAAAAGGTCTAAACAATTGAGACTATGATTACGGCATCCCTTTTCATAGTTCTGAAACTGTTTAGACACACATGCATGCTATCTAAGGAAAGGTATATGATTTTGATAAAGTTTTATCAAAGCATCTCGTATCAGAAATCTGAATTTTTGGTAAGAAAGTCAGTAAAGTATTGATTTCTAGAAGTCCAGCTGATTTCTGAGTACATGTCAAAGCTAGTGGGAGCATAAGTGTTATGCTAATAATCATCATGTTAGTGGGAGCATGATAATTATTGTTAGTGTTGCAAGTTAGCAATGTTAATATAGAAAACAAAAGTTTCAATTCGTGAGGCTGCAGGGATTGAAAAAGTTGTTTTGCTATAATTAAGGGAGAGGATATACTTCATTTCAGTTCTAAAGGCTTAGATTGAGACCTTAATCATCTTTAGTCAAGAATATATATATGAATTTCATGTTGGATAGGTTCAACTTAAGGAAATTCTATATATTGCGTTCTCAAAATTCGATTATGATTACGACATCCCTCTTCATAGTCAAATTTTGAAAACATGGCAAATAAAAATATTGTAGCAAAAGACTGGTCTAGAATCATGTCTTTATGTGAGACATCATGAATCGTGTACCATTTGCTTTGGGTACAGGATCGATTGCATGTGCTATAATATTTGTCATTTCTAAATTTTTCCAAATGCCCAGAGGCATTAAGAAGGGAAAAGGTCTAGAATTGGATATGACTAAAATGATTAAGCAATTGTCGAGGACAATCTGAGGTTTACCAAAGATTGGTTGCTCAGGGACAGTTGGAAGTATAGTGCTAATTTTGGAAGGACCATATTGACATATTCTGAAAAGAGGCATCTCTTATTCAGAAGTGATAGTCAAAATGAGAATATGGAGTTGTCTCCATAGGTGGAAGTTATCTGTGTAAGATTAGAAAACTTAATGCAAGAAGCATGTCCAAAGCAATGTACTTTGAATATGAGACTTAGTTTCCATGGAGTTGATCTCCATTGGAATACCTTATAATGACTGTTGACAAGTCTTTGTGACTTTGTACATATTCATTACAGGAGGATCAGTGCATATAAGTTTAAAATCTAAACAGATTTCGATAAATGATAGGAATTTGAAATTCTCACATTTTTCGATAAGGATTTGGGAGTGTGAAATTAGAATCATTGAAATTATGTTCAATTGGTTTATTTCACAAAGTAAGGATCATAGACAAACATAGAGTGCATACTTGGTGTATGGCAAAGCTATTGTTTAAGAAAAACATAGTGTACATGCTTGGAGCATGGGACAACTAGTGTTTTTAATTCAGGTATAAAGTTGATAAAACCGAAACAATGAAATAATGAGTAATCAGTATGGTGATAAATAAAAGTGGTCTATTTATATTCATAGGGTTTGATACCATATTTGATTCATTTATTCTTGTGTTTCATTTTGCATGTTTTGACTTCCAGAATAAACTAGGTCATTCTTCCTGAATGACTAAGTTATTCAAACTATCCACAGTCGGTCATATGTTGGAAGTAGATATGAATCAAGACTGTCATGGGTTGGCTTGTAGAGGTCTAAGATGTTGGACAAAGCGGTGCTACAACGCTCATGAGTGCTCATAAGTTCTGAGTATTGGATTCAACCCACGCTCATTTGAATCACTTCATGGATTTTATCACGAGTGATCATGAGACGATAATATCTTATATTCTTAAAACCTAGAGATATGAGTTGTTACGATGACTTGGTTATACATTGATTGCACGAAAACGCATTGGTAACTCGATGTTATAAAACGTGCCTTTGTGTATGATTCAACAAGTAGTAGAACAAGCCATATGAGTCGAAGTTTATCCATTCCTTTTACCTTCGGGATAAAAGCGATATATGTGGGCCCCTAGATGATTTAGCGATGACACATGTGAGTGCTTGGCCAAGCCAGGACTGATTTGATTTGTTCAATCAGTCGATCGTCATAAATCGGAAATCGGGAAACAACAAATGGACAGAGAGAATGATTATAATCCATGTCTCAGTCCATATGATATCTAGAATGGAGGAATATATGATCCCTTATCTAATGGACAAGTCATTGACAAGGTCAGAGTTCGACAGCGGCTTTAAGAGCTACGATTGCCAGTTAGGTTTTGAAGTCATACTCAATATAGTTTTAGACTTATCCAAGTGGGAGACTGTTGGATTAATGTCTAAGTCCATAACTATATTTGGTATGTACTTGACCCGACCCGACATGGTCCATTTGGGTTGCACTTCACCGGCACAATTTATATGGATAGTCTTTCGAGAATAGTATATTTATGATTTATATTAATATATTATAAGTTCTAATATATTAATATGGAATCATATTATTTAATTAGTATTGATCAAGAATTAATATAGAATTAATTAAGTGATCAAAAAGAACTAATTAAATATGGACTCTTATATATATGGAATGGGCCAAGTTCATTTAGGTTGGGCTAAGCTTTCATGGATGGTCCATGGAGCTTTTAACCCATGGATCCTATGTAAATGAAAGGTCATGGGTATTAGGGTTTACATGGATGTAACCCTAATCCTCCATAATATATAAAGGGGTCCTTGGCTCACAAAATTGGCACAAGTGTGTGAAAATAAGAGTGGGCCGATTTTAATGTGCATACATATTCTCTCAAGTTCTTCCAAGGTGTTTTGGTGATTTGTGATTCCATTTGAGGCTTCCACACTATTGGGGCTAAGCTCTTAAAGCTTGAAGACATCAAGCTACATCAAAAGGTATGTCATCTAACTAGAACTTTGTAGTATATGTGCTTCATAATATGCTAGTTAGGATGAAACCTTGGAATAGTTAATATTTGCATGTATAATAGAGAAAACATAGATCCAAGGTTTATAGGGTTGCATGTACACCATAGGAGTGTTAGAATGCTCAAAATCCAACAATCCCTAGTTTGTTTAGGAACATTAGTAGACCAGAAGAATCCATCCAATCATTAAATGTTTAAACAAACAAAAAGATGAAGATGTATTTGTTCCACAATCAGGTTTTGTCTCTTGTTATTTTAGTAGGATATATGTAGGTGGTAAGGATAGGTTGCGATTTTTTGTTGTAGGGGAATGATGAAATTTGATTTTTATGAGTACATCATATGATCATATGAATAAGTCATATGTAAGTATAAATTTAAGAAAATGTACTTTTGATAATGGTAATGGAAACAGTCTGTTCTGAAAAAACACATTGACCATTGCACACATACCCCAAAATGCTACTTGCTTAATTCCAATGACATGCATACCAATATCGACATTCACATGCACGTTAATTCGAAAACGTGACAAAATACTTAACAAAGTTCATACCATAACCAACAACAAAGTGAATATGTTAGTATCATAATAACATAATATGGAGAATAAAGAACTTACCATATATGGATATAGTATCAAAATGTTGTTCGGTGATCAAATTGTCCATATTTAAAAAAAACAAATTCATATTAATGTAGTTGCGATGATCCAAAATCGTGTTTATAGATACGATTTTATGGGTCTAAGGATGAGAACGAAGGAGAAAGAATATAAAAGGATAACTGAAATCTAGGGGGTATAAGCATGACTATAGATAGTATTTTGTTTCCCTAAAGGCAATAATGTGATGGAGATGAAAGGTAAACTGAAAGGATAACTTTACCCTCGAATGAGGGGAATGTGGGGTGTGTTAATGCATGACATTTAACCGAGTTTATCTTTAGGGACTAAATTTACAATGAAAGCAGGCCAAATGACCATATTCACAATTTAGTGGACTGAAACCAAATAAATCAACAAACTACAAAGGAACAAATTTATAATATTCTATATTTTTTATCATGTATTTACATCTAATTGAGAAATTCATTCTTTACCTCTATATCAATGGTCCTTTGTCAATGTCATTAAATGGTAATAAAGTTATATTACATTTTTTGTAGACTATTTATACGTTTTATAAATGCTTAACTACTTTGTTTTTAGTTATGTTTAAATATTAGGTATTATGAGAAATTTGAATTCTTCTATTGGAAATCCATATGTTGTTTTACATTTTTGAATCAGTATTTCTCCATTCAAACTCTTTTTTTAAATTTTGGCCATTAACTTTTTTTTATTCTAATATTTCAAACTAGGAAAATATTCATAAATGGTCCCTGTAGTTTTCAAAAATCAAGCCGAATCATTAACTGTTTTTTTGATCTTTAAGGATGATCACGTTGGTTTGAAAACTTTTAATGGATGGTCCTTTTGGGTGATTCCGTCAAATTGGATCCGTTAACTGCCCTCACATGAAGAATATATGAAGGTACTTTCATCATTTCACTTAAGCTCCCCTCGTTTATATTTTTACAACTGACACAATTTCCGGTCCATATTCTTCCTCCTCTTCTTGAACACTTCTTCCGTGTGCTGAAGTGAACAAAATAGTGTTTTGCAGATGTTGAGCTCAAGAAATGAAAGTGACATCTTAGACTGATCGTAACCCAGTTAGGCATATTTGGAGATGTTCAAGGTTTGGTGGGAGATGTGGGTTCCTTGGGTGGGTTGAACCTCCAATGTGCCCTAAGGAAGTGGTGGTGATTCCAAGTTTGCTTAGAGCCATGAATAGACTCCACGATATGACAGTACTCCTATATTTTGAAGTGTTGAAGATGAAGTTGCTCCTACTTTTTTCATGGGTGTTTTTTTTTGGTATTATTAGACCCATTATTTTTTGTTTTTTTATCTTTAGTAGTTTGATTTCATGTTGAACCTTGTTGTAAGAATTGAAAACATGCAGTAGTTTTGTTGGGTGGGAATGGAAAGTTGTTTTGGCTACATTTTTTGATGCAAAGGTTTATGTATGTATGAATGCCAGTTGTTGTATGTATGAAAATCAATGTGATGAAATGGTAAATTTCTCTTTCGTGTGTCGACGAAATGTTTGATGCTTAAATACTTCAACAAAACATTACATTATACAAAGTTAGTTGGCTACCAAAAATAGAAACATATTACCAAAATTTTGATGATTAAGTACTTCAATAAACATTACATTATACACAGTCAATTGACAACCAAATATAGCAACATAGTACCAAATTTTGGATGATTAAATAATTAAACAAAACATTACATCATTTAGTCATTTGTTTTGGACAACCAAATATAGCACCATACTACCAAAATGTATTAAACACGTGTCAATGATTCCCAAAATAACCCCACACCAAACTTACAATAGTAGGAAAATACAGACAAACAACCAAAGACCTAAATGTACCTCCAAAGAACCAACTACTTATCAAAACTTGCACCCCTTTCACTTTAACCTATTTTTTCTCTTTTGCTCCAACTTGTAATGATTGACAAATGCCCCTACCATTTACATGTCCTTAAATTATACCTTTTTATGACATTTTTCACATGTAATTGTTACATACTTCCCACTCAATTTGGTAGGTTGGCTCCTTGCCTAATAAACACCCCTTTTCCTCTTCTTATTTGGCCTCCTAACCTATGAATAAAGAAACATGCTAGTGTTGCTTATTATATGCTAAAATTTTACTTACTGTAATTCAAATACACATCTGTTTATGATATTTTTGAGGGATCAAGGTGAAAGGACAATCACTTTTTGGCCACATGGAACGACCATTTATAGGATCAAATTTGTTCAAATACATAGCCTTCCATGTTGAGATATTGTAACAAGGATGTACCTACTTCTAAACATTAGAGGCATCCTCTCTATTCTCAGTCTTGTCCCGAAAGGCAAACAAAACATGCTCACATGGTATACTTGTAATATCCCAATATCTACATGTATACATCCTCTTATTTAGATTTACCACAAATTGGTCTTGTCATGGATATTTTACTTGGTACTTTCCTGCACCATTATAGGAAGCTGTAAATTGAGATGCATATGACTTTATATCCTCAAGAAGTATAGTTGTTACAGGAGTGAGGGTCCCATGAAACTTGTTTATAGCTTGTTGCACGCCAAACAATCTTGTCATGAGGTATTCTGTAATGTACTCCAAGAAAGTGATGATATGTTTGTCCCTCCCACCATCTATCTTACCATTAAATACATCACATAGATTATGAAGAATGCAATATGTATGTCCCCTACCTGTGTACATCAAAGAAAAGTAATTTGAGGTCTATTTTTTACACAAACTATAAAATTATAAATTCTTTTTTCTTTACCGGTGAAATGAGACTTGGACCAATGGAGGCCTTAATTTGCTCTAACTAACACTATCATGCATTCTCTTTAACTTATCTATTACATTACTGAAATGATTAACAGTTGTTGCTCTACCACATTTCCATACCTATTCCCTAAATTCTTTGGTTGGTCTGAAATGAATGTAAAGTTGGACATCAGGTCCATGAGCTAGTTATTTCAACCTCTAGAATTTCACAAGCTACATGCTATATACCATCGTTAAAATCAAGGCTAACAACTATTAACACATGATTAGGATATGGTGCCTTCATGAGTATACCATCAACACCAAGAAAATCTCTTAGCCTAGCTTGGAATCCTAGTTTAAGTGCTCCCAGACAAATATGTATCCTTCTAAAAGTCCATGAAGTAGAATCCAATATTGATTTAGGGTGCAGATATATTCTAATAGTGGAAAAAAGATTGCTATTTTGAAGTTCCAAAACATAATCTCCTAATAACTCATACTGCTTTTGATAGTCACCACTAATCATTTCTCAACCATTGACTTTGCCCTAGCCACCTTCTGCTGTCACATCCCAATCTGCATTTTCTTGGTTATTTTTTCATGTAAAGCTTGTTGGATTAGGTGTCTAAGCCCATAACTATAATTGGTATGTACTTGACCCGAGAGTAGCATGGTCCATTTGGGTTGCCTTCACCAGGACAATTTGATAGGATGGACTTTTGAGAAAAAGGTTATTTATGATTTATTAATATATTATAAGTTCTAATATATTAATATGAAATCATATGATTTAATTAGTATTGATCAAGAATTAATTTAGTGATCAAAAGAGACTAATTAAGGGGGACTAATTGTGTAAATTAGTTATATATATATATATATATATATATATATATATATATATATATATATATGTTTTGGGCCTATGATACATGATGGACTAAGTTTATGGAAGAATTCATAAAGAGTTAGCCCACTTGAATCATGGATCATGTATAATAAGCCCAAGAGTATGGATTAGGGTTTACCCATGACTCTTGGATTTCTAACATATATATAGAGCGCCCCTTTAGCTAAAATCGGACCTAAGAGTGTATTTGCAAGAGTATGGACAATTTGTGGTGCCTAACCTCTTTCTCATTTGTCTTCCAATTGTTCATGGTGTTTGTGAACCATTTGAGGTGCAACACTTGAGGCACTAAGCTCTTAAAAGACCAATGTCTACAAGCCACAACAAAGAGGTAATCTTCTAACTCATTTCAATGATGTTTATATCAATTTTATGCTAGTTGTAGGATTAATGCTTTGGAAACCATATTGCATGTATAATTAGAGAAAACATAGATCCAAGGCATTTAGGCTTGTATGTGCACCATAGGATGTTGTAGTATACCAAAACCCAACAGTGGTATCAGAGCCATGGGTTGTTTTCTATTATATTTGATGCTTGCTTAATTTTCAAAGCTGAAAAATCGATTTTTTTGCATTCTTTCTGATGAACTCGCTGAGTCTATTATCATGCTCGGCGAGTCCACTCAGTAACACATGAACTCGGCGAGTCCAGTTCATGAACTCGTCGAGTAGGAGTCCATGTGTGCATATTTTTGAGTTTTTGACTAGAAATGGATAGGATCATTACCACAAACTGTTTTGTAAACATAAAAATTGTATTTTATGAGTTGGTAATGATAATCCTTATCCATTTAAAAGTCATTTGTCAAACATTTAGATAATTAGATGATTATTTGTAATAATTGATATGAATTGCTTTGCTATGTGTTATATTAGATTAATAGAAAGTTATGTGATAATTGTTTTTGATTAAAATTGATCTAAAAGTTGTTCATGATATGAGTTTTTGTAACTTGTCCTCAAGTTATGTGAAAAGTCTCATTCATGAATATTAAAAACTCATAAGTATTCATAAGTTATGGAAAAATGAAAGGTCTCATTTTTAAGAGCTATTTTAATGGTTTTAAAGTCTTCCATAATTTGTCCTCAAGTTATGGAACATGAAAAGTTTTTCATAAAAACCACATTAAAACTCATAAGTTATGGAACTCCAAAAGTTTTGACAAGTTCAAAACTTGCCCTCAAGTTTTGGAATTTGTAAAGTCTCACTTTTGAATACTTTAATTCCAAACCCTAGAATTTTAAAAGTTAAAATTCAACCCTTATACTATTATAATATTAAAAGTTAATACTTATATGTATAAGGAGAAGTCAGTCTTACCGTTATTAGGCCTCATTCACGAAGCCAGTCTATAAGGGGGGTATAAGGTTACTGCCTATAAAATGGCAGTTTAATGGGTGTCCACTGTCACCCACCGCTTCCTTGACTGGTGGACGTTGTTAGCCGAACGGGTAGGATATGATAGTAATTCTCCCTCATTAAAAGTATAATGAAAAATATAAAGTAACTAAACTTTTATTAAAATTCCCAATGTTAGTTACTTTAGGAAAAATATGAAAATGGTGCTAATCCATGAAATTACACTTTGCACCTTGTTAAGTCGTTAGTGGAGCGTGTGTGGTTCACCGACACACTAATCTGGGACCGACAATGTGTGGCAAAGGGTAACTTGATGTTAATCATAGCTCAATGGAGCGTGTGTGGTTAACCGGCACATTGATTAGGTGATTTGTAACATTGGGTGTACCAAGATAATTTGCATGGTTATACACACCTTGTTTGTGATCCTCGGCATCCCAGTCACAAACTTGAAGGGCACAATCGAGATTTAAACATGTCATTGAAAAAGTTCAATGAATCTCAAAGGATCTAGGAATTTCAAATCCAATTAAAACGTAATAATCTATTTCGTTTTTCATGGTGGAAATTGGTAAATCGTCATTTAACTACCTTCAAATATTCTATAATTGAATTACGACATCCTTTTTCGCAATTGTAGAATATTGTGTTGGGTCTTAGCCTTAATACTTCGTTATGGGTTCTATATTAAGGACTTAAATCAACTAACTTGAATTTCTCCTTCATAGATGTCGAGTTCTGACAACTATGGTCCTCCTTATCCTTTTAGAAAAAGCTTTATAATGGAGATGATATCCCACATGGCGATCAAGGTGGAAGATTAATCCCTTTGTCGTGCATTAATGGGACTAGAAATCATACTTCACTTCCTCCAATTATTCTCCCTATCCCACAAGTTCAAAGACTTGAAAAGTTTAAGGTCACTCAATCCCTATTGGAAAGCAAGTTTGTATGTGCCAACATCTTGCAAATGAAGTTACATATTGGCAGGCTGGGAGAGTTGGGTGTCGAAGTCTCAAGGAAGTTGGCTGTTGACTGGGTTCTTCAATCACTTCTTAAGTCATATAGCAGGTTCGTTAAGGACTACTATATGACAGACCACGTCATGACCCTTATCGATCTTACCTATTTGCTTGTTGCTGCTAAATCAACAATGATTTGGTGCACTAGTAAAACAAATTTGATTGGAAGGTCTACTCCCCAAACTTCCATGGACATTGATAATGGTAACATTGGAAGTCCAGAAAAGCTTTCTCTTCCCAATGGAAAGGGATCGGCCATGGTAAAGTCAATTGACCAAATGGTAAAGAGAAAGGCTAAGTCTGAGATAGTCCAGTATACTATTCCCAAAAGGTCCATATGTTCCTATTGCCAAGAGAATGGGCATTGGTTGCGAAGCTGCTCTATTTACCTGAAAGATTATAAGGATGGTAAAGTCAAAAAGTTTGACTCTACTTCTGGTAAGTCCAATATCTAACTCTATTAAGTTCCTATTTGGAGATTCTTAATACATGATGTAATGTAATTACATTTTGATGTTTTGGAGAATCGAAGAAAAGAAAGGAAACTTAAAGGAAGAATAAGCTGATTATGATCGTGAATAGATGGTTTGGTGATCATATTTTTGAGCTGTTGCGTAATAGTGATGATAGATTGCTTAGGAATACATCACAACATAGTTTTCATATGTATTTGTATTGTAAGGAATAGTTTTCAGCAATTTAATAAATAAAATTTGATTTTATTTTATTTTAAGTTTCCTTACAATGGCATTTATGAAAATTGTTGTTTATATGTTTCCATTGATAGAAATATTGGAAAATGGATTTGATTCTTTCGTTTGTGGTAGTGTCAAGATTTACCAAATAAGGAAAGATTCTCATCACCCAAGTTTCAGTTGGATAGAAACTTGGAATCATGCAACTGGTATTGTGTGATGAATGAGAATTTTCATCTTTGGGAAATAAGACTAATTCCTTGTTCACATGTATATGTGAGTCAAGTGAATGACTGGGGGATCGGGTACACTTGGTTGTCTGCTGATCAAGTCCACCACAAAAGAACGATAAGACTATTCGTTATGATTTACTAAAGTTTAGTGAATATGGTTATACTTACAAGATTAAGTATAATTCTGAACCATTGGAAAAGTTTCAATGTATAGCAGAACGAATAAGAAAAATCAAATTAGGCAGAAAGATAAAAGTTTCTCCAATCTGAAAGGATGGGAGAGTACTTTAGTATCGTGTTTTATGATCATCTTAATGATTATGGAAAACCATATCACAATTGATCCTCTAAGGATATATTAGTGCAGTTGTATGGCTAAGAAGAGGAATCGTGAATTGTTGAATTAGTTAAATCAAAAAGGTGAATCATACTTCGTTCCAAAATCAAGTCTTAGAGTCGAACTCCAAGATTGTAACTTGAGTGACATAATCTTAAGGAAGGTTTATAACACTTGTCAAATGTAGAGTAAAATGTTTTCTACTCTTGTACATTTGAAATTGGTAAGTTGTGATGTCTTGGATAAGACAAAGACCAACTAAGACCAATTGTGTGTTTGTCTTGATAAGAATCCGCACTAACTCTTGAATATTTGTTTGCCTAGGACAAGAGAATCTTATATGTCAAGAGGTCAGTGTGAGTCTTAAGTGGTCTTGAAAAGTTTCAATTACTAATCAAGAATAAACTTATTGTTAATCACTAGCTCACGACTTGATGTTTATAACCTATCATGTTGACATATTCTTGTTTCTGTGCCCATTACAGTTAAAGTTGACTATGCATGTGAATTCTAAGAGTACTCAATTGTATGCATAACTACTTGGAAGCAAGGGTAGGCCCTTGTGCTGCCAGGTGGCAAGAAATTAAGATTAAACATGTTCAGTCCACATGAGTTTTGATTTATCACTAACCTTGTCTTGTGATTATGGTTTTGACATATTCACATGGATAGGAACACATGCACCATAAAAATATAAGTGTCATAAGGTTTCTCTCCAATTCATGAAAATGATTGTGAGGAAACGCTTTCACTAAGTAGATTTTAAATAGTTAGCAATTGTGATATTTGCATTCTAAAATTCGATTATGATTACGACATCCCTCTTCATAGTTCGAATTGTGAGAAATGGCAAAGGTCTAAACATTTGAGACTTATTGCTGTAAGTTCTAAAACTGTTTAGACACACATGTGTGCTATCTAAGGAAAAGTGTATGAGTTTGAGAAGGCTAGATAAAGTCTTATCGAAGCATCTTATATCAGAAATCTAAACTTTGGTAAGAAAGTCAATAAGTATTGATTTTTAGAAGTCGAGCTGATTTCTGGGTACATGTCAAAGCTAGTGGGAGCATAAGTGTGATGCTCATAAGAATGTAATTATTATGCTAGTAGGAGCATAATTATTATGCTAAGTGTTGCGAGTTAGCAATGTTAATTATGGAAAACAAAACTTTCAATTCACAAAGTTGCAGAGTTTGAAAACTTATTTTGCTATAATTAAGGGAGAGGAATTTATACTTCATTTTAATTCTAAAAGATTAGGTTGCGATTTTAATCAAATTTAGTCAAAATGTTAATTGCGTTCTCAAATTGAATTATGATTACGGCATCCCTCTTCATTGTTATAATTGTGAGAACATGGAAAATAGAAATATTATAGCAAAAGAGTGATCAAGTATCGTGTCTTTATGTAAGACATTAGGAATCGTGTCCCATATGCTTCGAGTATAGGATCGATTGCATATGCTATAATATTCTTGTGTTCTAATTTTTCCAAATGCCTAGGGCATTAAGAGGGAAAATGGGACTAGAACAAGATATGACTAAAGTGGTTAAGCAATTGTCGAGGACAATCTGAGGTTTACCAAAGATTGGTTGCTCATGGACAGTTAGAAGTATTTTGAAACATTATACAATGAATAATGAGTAATCAATATGGTGATTAAATAAAAAGTGTTTTATTTACACTCAAAAGTTTTGGGGCCATATAGGATTAGTATTATTCTTGTGTTTCACTTTGCATGTTTTGACTACCCGAATAACTAGGTTATTCAAACCATCCACAGTCGATAAATACTTTGGAAGTATGTATTGAAGCTAGACTGTCATGAATGGGTCTGTAGGATTGTCTAAGGAGTTATACATAACACAAGTTTGTTGTAGTATTCATGAGTACTCCTGTAATAAGATTTGAGTATTCCATTCAACCCACACTCATTTGTATCACTTCATGGATTTTATCACGAGTGATCATGAGACAATAATATCTTATATTCTTGAAATGGAGACATATGAGTTGCAGTTTACAAGTTGGTTGCACATTGATAATATGAAAACGCACTGGTAACTCGGTGTTATAAAACGTATCATTGTGTGTGATTTGATGAGTAAATAGAGCAAGCATATGAGTCAAAGTTTATCCGTTACTTTTACCCTAAGGGGATAAAAGCGATATATGTGGACCCCTTGATGATTTAGTGATGACAAACCTAAGTGCTTGGCCAAGCCTGGACTGACTTGATTTGTTCAATTAGTCGGTCGTCATAAATCGGAAATCGGGAAACAACACATGAACAGAGAGAATGATTATAATCCATGTCTCAGTTCATACGATATCTAGAATGGAGGAATATATGATCCCTTACCTAATGGACGCGTCATTTGATTTGTTCAGAGTTCGACAACGGCTTTAAAGAGCTACGATTGCTAGTCGGGTTTTGGAGTCGTACTTGCAATAATAGTTATTAGACTTATCCAAGTGGGAGACTGTTGGATTAGGTGTCTAATCCCATAACTATAATTGGTATGTACTTGACCCGAGAGTAGCATGGTCCATTTGGGTTGCCTTCACCAGGACAATTTGATAGGATGGACTTTTGAGAAAAAAGGTTATTTATGATTTATTAATATATTATAAGTTCTAATATATTAATATGAAATCATATGATTTAATTAGTATTGATCAATAATTAATTTGGAATTAATTTAGTGATCAAAAGAGACTAATTAATGGGGACTAATTGTGTAAATTAGTTATATATATGTTTTGGGCTTATGATACATGATGGACTAAGTTTATGGAAGAATCCATAAAGAGTTAGCTCACTTGAATCATGGATCATGGATAATAAGCCCAAGAGTATGGATTAGGGTTTACCCATGACTCTTGGATTTCTAACATATATATAGAGCACCCCTTTAGCCAAAATCAGACCTAAGAGTGTATTTGCAAGAGTATGGACGATTTGTGGTGCCTTACATCTTTCTTATTTGTCTTCCAATTGTTCATGGTGTTTGTGAACCATTTGAGGTCCAACACTTGAGGCACTAAGCTCTTAAAAGACCAATGTCTACAAGCCACAACAAAGAGGTAATCTTCTAACTCATTTCAATGATGTTTATATCAATTTTATGCTAGTTGTAGGATTAATGCTTTGGAAACCACACCTTCACATTTGACATGTATCCTGATTTTTTCATTCTTTGAAAAATAGAGGGCCCTCTTAGATTGGACTGTATGTAAAGTCATGAAAATTTTTACATCTTTTTTTTGTCTTGAAAACTTGAACCACTCTAAAAACCTTCTTGTAAACCTCCCTATGTGAATATTTACTTGACATGCTCAACTCTTTCAAAATCTTTTAATTTTATCTTCATAAAAACCTCTAAACTCATATCTATCACTGTCCACAACTTTAAGTTCTTCATCTACATTTGGACCCCATACCTTTGTTGTGTGATCTTCAAGTATCTCATGCTCATCTTCATCCACATGCAACTGAAATTCACTCATGTCCATATCTACATCATTATAGAGGTTTGAATCATCTACATTGAAGTCACTGTCATCACCATCCTCACCAGTTCCATATCCAAAGAAATTGTCTCCACCTTTTCCTTTTCACCTTGAACATTATACTCTACATCAAATTCATCCAAAACTGGATAATCTTCTAGGAATGACTCATATTCATCCGTCACTTTACTTTGGACCCCATCACCATCTTCAAACCTTGGACCTTCTACATCATGGAAGTTACATTCTACATGATTGCTTCTCTCTTACTCATTTTTCACATCTATTATCATTGGAACACATTTGTCCAATAGGGACACCTCGGTCCACTTGTCTTGCTATTTTATCACCTTGATGCATTTATACTATATTATTCACACCTCCAACTTCTTCCATAATTTTAAGATTAATTACATGACTTTTTGGGTAGCATTTGACATTCTATATGGTACAATAAATTTATCATATGTTTTGGATTCACCAACATAAGTTACTTGTGATTGTGTTACTAAAAGTCCCTAAAATACTCATTCAAATCTAGTTTCCTACTACAAGAACCTGTTTCTCTTTTAGTTGGGTTTCTTCTACTAAACTCTAGTGAAATAGTTTCAGGTTCCAAATCATCAATCACAACCATGGATGAAGACTTAAAATATGTAAAAACTCTTGTCTTCCCAGTTTTAATATACACACTGATTTGCCTATGTCTAGGGACATATGCGACTATTTTTAGAACATCTTGGTCATTGCCTGAAGGTATTAAGCCATAATCTAGGGATGGAAAAAAAACCCCGACACCAACGGTGGAAACCGAAAACCAAAGCCTTTGAGTCAGTTTTGGGGATTTCTTATCAGTATTGGGGTGGGTTCGGGGGCTAAGAACGGGGAATTTATTAGGTTCGGGTACGGGGATGTGGTGGGACAATCGATTCGGCCCGGCCCAATATATATATATATATATATATATATATATATATATATATATATATAATATTATACTGTCATATAATAAATTATAAATTAATGATATAATATAACCGTACTTGACGATTTGAATTCCTCCAGTAGACCAATACTCATAAAATCGTACATGACCATCCAAATTCCTCTCTTAATTCAAAACATTTAACATATTATACTTCATATAAAGTGGTAATGACCATCCGAATTCCTCCCAGTACTTAATATATTATACTTTGTAAAACCCTATATGACCATCATAATACCTCTCTCATTAGTTATTCCCTTCTTCTCTATTTCTTCAAATCTTCAATCGACAATGAAGAGAGAATAAATAATGATCAGTTGTCGAGTATTGAAGTCGGCGTCCACTACAGTGTTGCTCCATTCCGGTCGCCCCCTATTTTAGGGGTCTCTTGTTTCTATCTGATATTCCGATTACAAGGTAAGTGTTTTCTCGATTTCTTCCTTTTTTCCGATTACTTCTCTATTCACTTAACGTATTATTTGTTTATCACAAAAAATATTTAATAGATTGTGAAAGAACCTCTTTCTAAACTTTCAAAGACCCAAACTTTCATACTTCACAATATTGTAACTCCAAAACATGCTACATGGATATTTATAAATATGTTTTTACATTGATAGTGTGATTACAAAAGATTGGATACAAACCGACTAAGTTTTAGTATATTACATAACTACCCAGGATATTTAAGCTTTTATACAAACATAAACCCAAGTACAAAAATAATAGTATAAACTATTCTAAATCTTCCAACAGTATACGACTATACTGGGTTCTCATTACCTGCAATTGTTAAACACTGAGAGGGGTAAGCGGTGACGCTTACTGAGTGCAATAATAGATACAATATAACGTTATGCCATATATATACTTTAATATGGCAGAAGCAAAGGGGTACAAGGAACAACAAAGGCATATGTGAAATGCGACAAGCTTTCCATATCAATCAATGATTTGATTCAATGATATACAACCAATGAGACATAACAATTTCAATACTTGATATACAGCAATAACACCTTGGCACAAACGACACAGAAGACATACGATTTCTGATTAAACATTTTGGTAGATATCAGGCTTTTAGCCCTGTCTAACCTTCTGCCAATGCCATAGAATATAGGTCATTCTCTTACGAGACATGCTCTACATGGTCAGAGGCTACATACCAGTACCACCGTGAATCTAAGTCCTTTCACTGATCACATGGTTAAAGGTACAACTTTGCTACCATAATAGCGGAAATAATAACACGAGATGATAACACAGAAAAGAACATAGCACATATAACACATAACATACAATTGTTTCCTACATATTGAACTCACCGTGAAATAACCGGGGATTAAATGATAATTTGGGCAGCACTTCAGCTCTAAATATGACTTTATGTGACGAAAAAGGGTATTTTAGTTGAAAACCGGGCCTTTCTCGCGCAGAGTTTCAACTCGAAAATATAATTATCTCGGGACCTTCGGAGTGTCGGGACTTGCTTCGGGTGTCGGGAATGATACTGGGACTTCGGAGGGTTAAAAGTGGGCTAAAAATGTGAAAAAGGGTGAAAGAGAACAAGAATTAGCAACCATAACCGGGCAATCTCGCATGCCTTTTATAGCTGGCCGAAGCCTCGGAGTACGCTGGGCGTACTTCGGTACGTTGGGCGTACGCGACGTGGCAGCTGCTCGGATCTTGTGCCTCGGACGTGTCATGCAAGCGTAATACGTGTCTTCGTGCGAAGGAAAGGGGGACGTGGCTGGCTCCGGGTCGCATACGTGCGAAGTACGCTGGGCTTACGAAGCGAAGTATGATGGGCGTACCCTTCGGATAACCCTCGAATTTTTATTTATTTTTATTTAAAAACTTCAACAATTCATATCTTTTGCATACGAGCTCTGTTTTTGGAGTTCTTTATATCCACGCGTAGGTGAAATTATACTCTACAACTTTCGTTTAGACTCCGTTGGCTAATTTTGAACTAATTTTTAATATTATATTTTTAACGGGTCGGGACAGGAAAAGTCCGTTAAAAATTCATAACTTCTTCATCCAATGTCCGTTTTCGTCTGTCTTTTTACCGTTGTACTAATATTGACGAGACCTTCGATTCTCGTTTAGGTTGCATCGGCTAAAAATCACTCGATCTTTATTTCGAGTTTTTAGCTGTTTACTGTTATTCCGAAACTTAGAAAAATCATAACTTTCTCAGACGAAGTCAGATTTGGACTTTCTTTTTATGAAAGTTCTCGGTTTAACGAATAGTACGACTTTCGTTTAGATCACTAAAGCTAAAAAGTAGTTTATCGAAAACTCACTTTTTACGTCATACGGCGTCGTGTCGGTTCTGTCGCGAAACTTCAAATAGTCATAACTTTTTCGTTATAACTCGGATTTTGATGAGGTTTTCGCCTAAACGTTTCTAACGAGATTCTTTACAACTTTCATTAACATAATTTTACTTATTTTCAAATTTTATATTTTCGTTAAGTTTCAATATTTAACTTTTGATTGGAATCTCATACGACTTCCAATATTTTCCGAGTGATTCTAAACATAGTTTTAGTTCATTTCTAGTGAAAACTATCTGTTAGAACTTAACACTCAAATTCATATAATATTTCATTATATTATTCACTTTTAAAATTATATAATACGATAACTGAACGTGAATGTTACAGATTGGAAAATATGTGAGATTTTTCGCCATGTTGTAATGGAGAATGGAAACTATGAAGAGATATATCATACCTTGTAGTTATTGATTTTTATGCGATTTTTATTTCAAATCATGTTGTATGAAAATATGAAAAGAAATATAGGTTTTATGCTTACCTGTTCATTATGCAAGATATGTTAAGATATGTTAAACATATGTATCGTAAATTATATCTTTAAGTCTATCTTTATGATTTACATTTTCAACTTTACTTTTGTTTTAAGCTTTACAGTAAAGTGAAGTTTTATTTTATTTATTGGTTTTATTCATTGTAACGCCCGTGTTTCTGGGCTACGCATTAGTATGTGGATGTAATAGTAAATGTCAACCATTGTAACTCGTTTTGAAATAATAAAAAGGGATTACTTGAATATTATGTGAATTATGTGATTTTATGTGCATATATACTTGTTTATAAAGATATAATAAATTAAGAATGAAAATAAGCGTCAAAACTAAAATGTTAGATAAACCTCCAATCTATAAAGAAAGTTGTAGTGGTCGTGACAAGGATTTCAGATATATAAAGAACGCCGAAATCCGAGTTATAATGAAAAAGTTATGGCATCTCGAACTTTCGCAACAAAACCGGTACGACGCTGTGTGACGTAAAAAGTGAGTTTACGATACAGTACTTTTTAGCCTTAGCGATCTAAATGAAAGTCGTACCATACGTTAAACCGAGAGTGTGCATAAAAAGAACGCCCAAATCTGACTTCGTATGAGGAAGTTATGATTTTTCCAAGTTTCGACATAGCAGTATGTAGCCCCGAGTTCGAATATTAGATCGACCAATTTTTAGCCGACACGACCTAAACGAGAATCAAATATCTCGTTAATAGTAGCACAACGGTAAAAAAAGACAGACGAAAACGGACATCGGATGAAGAAGTTATGAAAATTTAACGGACTTTTCCTGTCCCGGCCTGTTAAAAATATAACTTTAAATATAAATTCAAAATTAGCTGACGGAGGCTAAATGAAAGTTATAGAATACGTCTCTACCTACGTGCGGATATAAAGAACATCGAAAACGGATCTTGTATGCGGAAGTTATGAATTTTAGAAGACGAGGGTGTAAAATACGAATGCTGTCCGAAGTACGCCCCACGTAGAGAAGAAGAACGCCCCGCGTTCGGTTACACTTGGCTCCGGATCGACCATGTCTAACCAGCAGGCTTCGGACACCTTCCTCTTCGCACGCCCAGCGTACGCTTCGGACGCCTCGCGTACCGAGGACGCCCTGCGTACACTGAAGGTACGCCCGACGGTCTCCTGTTGCGCGGTTCCGAGACGTCCACGATGCACCATCCGACGAGCGACACATGACCCACTACGTCCCGCGTACTCCGAAGAGTACGCCCAGCGTACCGAGGACTTCAGCGCCTACAAAAGGGTCTGAATCCAGCATTCTTTCTCACACCTTTAAGCCATTCTTTCTCTCTTTACACTCTCTCTAAACCTCCCAAACATCCCCGAAGCCTAGGAAACTTCCCTAGCACTAGAAGAAAGGCCCGGAGCGCCCGAAGACTCCAAGAAAAAGAGTTTTTCGGTTTGAAACTCTGCCCGCCCAGAAGCCGGTCTTTAGCAAAATCGTTGTTTCGTCAACGGAGATTATTTTAAGAACCGAAGCGTCGTCCGAATCACCACCTTAACAAGTGAGTGCATAGTTACTTTCATCTTACACATAGATATGAAGTATTTTATATAAATTACGTGCTATATTTGCATATTATCTGTTTACTTGAGATCTGTGCTGGATGAAAGATTTAAACTTTGTTTTTCAGATATAAACTGTATATGTATTTTATGCCTTTAGATCTATAATGGATGAAAGATTTAAACTTTGTATTTCAGATCTAGACCTTTTTTCTTCAGATCTGAACTGCATATGTATTTTCTTTTCAGATCTAAACTTTTTCTTTAGATCTAAACTGTATATGTATTTTCTTTTCAGATCTAAACTTTTTCTTCAGATCTGAACCTTATATGTATTTTTTTTCTTCAGATCTACACTTTTTCTTCAGATCTAAACTGTATATGTACTTTATATCTACAAATATGTTGGTTAAAACATGGGTAGATGAAATAGATGGTGTGTGATGAAAAATAAGTTGGAGGATGAGATGAAAAAGTGATATAGATCATGAGATGAGGGTGAGAGGTGAAAATTGAGAGAAGCCTTTACCCAAGAGTTGGCCCCGTCATCTAGTAGAGTATGGATGACAGCCACGGACTATTCTAGACGGTCCGATAGAACACTAGCAGGCTCGTAACCTGTAGGTGTTGTGAATGATATGTTCACCCGGTGTACTGTAAAAACCCATTGACATGTATTCCGGGTGGACTCCCGCGAATAATACTGTCGATAAATGAGATAAACCCTGGAAGCTATGGACTTAGCGCCCGTTGGATGAACCCTGGCAACTATGGATTTAGTGTCTGTTATATAAACCCTGACGACGATGGACTTCGTGCCTATTCCTTAGGACAATCCTTAGGAATGAATGAATAAAGAGTAGCTGATTCGTAGGGTAGATCCTTAAGAGTAAAGAAAATAATGGGGATGGGTAATGGGGTTGATTGTTTGATGTTTAAACATAGTAACTATATTATTGTGGGTTGAAAACCCTATGTACTCACCAGGTTTCCCAACCTGACCCACTCAGTTTATTTGTATGACAGAGATGTAGATCACTAGTGTAAATGAATGTAAGTTCTGTTTATGCTTATGTTTCTGTATTGACGATGACATCCAAAAGTTTTTAAAGGAATAAAATACATTTCTTCGGAAATGCTTTGATAACATAATTATCATGTTTTTCGGTGAACAAATTCTACAACACTTTTCTTTAAAAAGTTACTCTGATTTGAAAATAAAGCATAAACAAATCGGTCTTTTCTAGCCGTGAAAATGGGGATGTCATAGTTGGTATACGAGCATTAGTTTAAGCGAACTATGAATTTTAGGAAAATTTCTATACTTAAACTTAGAATGCTAAACGATGATCGTGGGGAGTGTGTATATTATATTCTAGATAGTACACCAGAATAGACACGGGCGCTAGCTCATTTAGGGAAGATGCCTAAATTACTTTATGTGCTAAATGAATTGTGATGCTTTATGATGCTATCGTTTGATCAGATCTATGGTCTGTTGTCGACCGGATCTGGAAACTTTATGTGTTCAGGTTTCTAAACGTTTAATTACGGTATTAGAACTGGCAGATAACTTTTTGGAGTGATAAGGAGATTTATATGTCTATCGAAAATAAATCGTTTCTATCTAAATTCTCGTCACTACACATTGAACATCTGATTTTGGTGTATAGGTCGACATGGTAAGCACTCGAAGCGGATTCAGAAACGGTAACCCACAGCCTGAGCCACAAGTGATTGAGCATGTACCAGAAGTAGCAGCTGCACCTGAGCAAATCACAATGGCAGGAGTACATGCAATGGTACGGACGATGTTGGATCAACAGATGGAAGATACAAGGCGTTTACTTCAACAAAGTAAGGACGAACTTACTGTGTCAGTACGCCAGGCGCCTACTCTTGAGGCAACCATCTGGGTTGCTAAGTCTGCCGAAGAAATGATCAACGATAGGACCACCAACAAGGTTGAAGTTGGCAATAAGAGGAAATTTGAGGGGTCTTCAAGGTCCAACAAGAGCAACATGTTCTCAAAGTCTTGCAAAGGAGGAGGTAAAGAAAAATGGTGCGAGAAGTGCAACAATAAACACTCTGGAAGGGAGGTGACTTGCTTCAAATGTGGAAGGACTGGGCATTATGCCAATGAATGTACATTTAGCAAGAGGGTGTGTTACGGATATAGGGAAGAAGGACATTTATCTAGGTATTGCCCGAAGAAAAATGAAGCAGCAAGAGAAAATGCACCTCCAAAGCCAAAAATCATCTAAGAAAATCCTTGACGAAGAAGGCGACAATGCAAGGAATTAAGGATGAGGACCCCATATGCGAAGATCAAGATACGAGTAGCCGTAGTAACATGTGGTGTAGCCAGTTAGCGGCATAGTATAGGTTAAACTTGAACGTTTATGTAATCGTTTCAGGAAATAATATAAAGCTTCGTTTTGTTATCTGATGTGTTAAATGATTATGTGAAGTTCTTGAATGGTGACTTGGAAAACTGCGAGACAGTAGTTACGACGAGTATAAGTAGGTGTGAATGGTAGTACAAACCTATACTACTGGAAGCACAAGACTCACACTTGGATCAGGGAAGGTGACAAGGTTACCAAGAAGCTAGTAATTGATTCCGTTTTGTTCATATCCGTCGTTACCCTCGTTTCGGTAATGACTAAGAATATGATTGTTATTCCGACCCTAGTGGTCATATCATATCGAGTCCGACTAAGAGGAGTTAGTCATGTGGTTCAGAGAACCAAGTCCGATGTAGTATCCCACTCAAACTAGAATATTGAAGTAAAGGATAATCGAAAACGATCAATAGAAGTATCACGATCGTTGTTCAATTAAGAAGCTTGTAGCTAGAAGTACTTCATGCTAGAATGCGATTATATAACATTAGAACACGAAGGAAGGTATATTCCGTTCAGAAACTTGACTCTAAAATACTTGATTCTAGGCAGTGCATCATACGACGAGAGGTCATTAGAGCATGACCCATCGGTCTATTATAGTAATCGAAGGAAAGAACTTATCATAAGTTTGTTAAGAAGAAGGAGCAGGAGTCTCCAATAAGGATCAAGATTGTGACTTGAAGGTCACAATTGAAATTCCAACATGGGATGGAGAACGGGTGCAAGATCGAGCAGCACCTGCAGACAAGAATTCCAAAAGTTAGATACTCATTCGAAGGAACATAATAGTTATGACTATTACCTAGGATGAATAGATAACGTATGGAATAATTATACAATCCCTGTCTTGTTGATGATTCCAGGATGGAGTTGAAGACTTCGTAGTCTATAGCGATGCATCTGGAGTTGGGTTGGTTTGTGTTCTAACCCAGAAGGAAAAAGCGATAGCATATGCATCGAGACAATTGAAATACCAGAAAAAGAACTATCCCACTCATGATTTGGAGTTGGCAGTGGTAATATTCACAATAAAGATATGGAGACATTATCTTTACGGCACGAAGTGCAAACCCTTCACTGATCATAACAGTCTCCAGTATCTCTTTGATCAAAAGAATTGAACATGAGACAACGACACTGGCTAGAGTGCTTAAGGATTACGACGGTGAGATACTTTACTACCTTGGTAAAGCAAATGTTGTAGCTGATGCTCTAAGTCAAAAAGAAAACCTTGAAAGAAAAAGGCCAAGAGCGTTAAGAATAGAAGTTGTCTCAACGATTATGGAAAGCATTAAGAAAGCTCAAGAAGAAGCTTCAGAGAAGAATGACCGAAAAGAAGAACGTTTTGGCAAAACGTTAGTGTTCGGTACAAACGGTCAAGGATTGAGGGTATTCCAAGAGAGGATATGGGTACGTAATACGGGAGGAGTAAGAGATCTTCTGTTGGAAGATGCTCACAAGACCATGTACTCGATTCATCCCGGCAGCACTCAAATGTATAGGGATCTAAAACCCTACTACTGGTGGCCGACGATGAAGCTCGATGTAGCAAAGTATGTGGCCGAGCGTGTAACCTGTGCGAGGGTTAAGGCACACCATCAGAAACCATATGGGAGTTTAGATCCTTTACCTATACCCATGGGTAAATGAGAAGACATCACCATGGATTTTGTGACTAGACTGCCGAAAACGAAGAACGGTCACGACATGATTTGGGTGGTCGTGGTTTCACTAAGAGTGCATACTTCATAACAGCCAATGAGAAATGGTCTATAGATAAGCTTGAAAATGCTTACGTGAAAGAGGTAGTAAGACTTCACAGTATTCCTCTACCGATTGTATCAAATTGTGATAGTCGTTTCATGTCAAGGTTTTGGAGAAGTCTACAAGAGGAAATGGGTACGAAGTTGTGTTTAGTTATAGCTTACCATCCGCAGACTGATGGTTAGAGCGAAAGAACGATTCAAACACTTGAAGATATGCTAAGAGCATGTACCCTAGAATTCCAAGGTAACTGGGATGAGCACTTACCCCTGGTAGAGTTTTCCCACAACAATAGTTACCATTCGAGCATCAAGATGGCACCCTATCAAGATTTGTATGGACAGAAGTGTCGTACGCTGTCTTGTTGGCTTGAGGATGGAGAAAAGCAGTTCATGGACCCTGATATAGTCCATTAGACTGCTGAAAAGCTAAAGATGATTAGAGGAAGAATGTTAGCAGCTCAGTATCGTCAAAAGAGCTATGCTGACAAGAAGAGACAACCGATGACATTCGAAGTAGGAGATTTGGTTTTGCTTAAAGTTTCAACATGGAATGGGCTTATAAGATTCGGGAAAAGAGGAAAGTTGAGTCCAAGATTCATTGGACCGTTCAAAGTTATTTAGAGGATTGGGAACCAAGCTTACAAGCTAGAACTACCAGAAGAACTAGATGGTATTTAAGGAAGTTCACGGGAGAAGTTCCCGACATAATTCCAATTTCAGAGTTAAGGATGGATGAAAATAAGAGGCTAATTGAAGAGCCGAAGGCGATTATTGACCGTAAGACTAAGAAGTTGCGACGCAAGATGGTCGACCTAGTACTATGCGATGGAAACATACAGCCGAACCTCACCTGGGAGACAGAAAGTGACATGCCGAGTCGCTATCCACATTTGTTTGCTGATGCATGATTCCGGGACGGAATCATCCTAAGGGGGGGGGAGGAGAATTGTAACGCCCGTGTTTCTAGGCTACGCATTAGTATGTTGATGTAATAGTCAAGGTCAACCATTGTAAGTCGTTTTGAAATAATAAAAAGGAATTACTTGAATATTACGTGAATTATGTGATTTTATGAGCTTATATACTTGTTTATAAAGATATAATAAATTAAGAATGAAAATAAGCATAAAAAATAAAATGTTAGATAAACCTGATATCTATAAGGAAAGTTGTAGTGGTCGTGACAAGGATTCCGGAGATATAAAGAATGCCGAAATCCGAGTTAAAACGAAGAATTTATGGCCTGTCGAAGTTTCGCGACAAAATCGGCACAACGTTGTGTGACGTAAAAAGTGAGTTTACGATACAATACTTTTTAGCCTTAGAGATCTAAACGAAAGTTATAGCATACGTTATACGAGAGTGTGCATAAAAAGAACGCCCAAATCTGGCTTCGTATGAGGAAGTTACGATTTTTCCAAGTTTCGGCATAGCAGTATGTAGCCCGGAGTTCGAATATTAGATCGACCGATTTTTAGCCGACACGACCTAAACGAGAATCGAAGATCTCGTTAATATAAGCGCAACGGTAAAAATACATACGAAAACGGACGTCGGATGAAGAAGTTATGAAAATTTAACGGACTTTTCCTGTCCCGGCCTGTTAAAAATATAACTTTAAAAATAATGTCAAAATTAGCCGACGGAGCCTAAATGAAAGTTGTAGAGTACGTCTCCACTTACGTGTGGATATAAAGAACGTCGAAAACGAAGCTCATATGCAGAATTTATGAATTTTTGAAGACGAGGGTGTAAAATGCGAATGCTGTCCGAAGTACGCCCCACGTAGAGAAGAAGAACCCCCCGCGTTTGGATAGACTTGGATCTGGATCAGCCACATCTAACCAGCAGGCTTGAGACACCTACCTCTACGCACACCCAGCGTACGCTTCGGACGCCTCGTGTACCGAGTACGCCCCGCGTACACCGAAGGTACGCCCAACGGTCTCCTGTTGTGTGGTTCCGAGACATCCACGATGCACCATCCAATGAGCGACACGTGACCCACTACGCCCCGCATACTCCGAAGATTACACCGAACGTACCGAGGACGTCAGCGCCTATAAAAGGGGTCTGAAGCCAGCCTTCTTTCTCACACCTTTAAGCCATTCTTTCTCTCTCTACTCTCTCTATAAACCTCCCAAACACCCTCGAAGCCTAGGAAACTTCCCTAGCACTAGAAGAAATCCCCGGAATGCCCGAAGACTCCAAGAAAAAGAGTTTTTCGGTTTGAAACTTTGCCCGCACAGAATCCGGTTTTTAGGAAAACCGCTGTTTCGTCAAAGGAGATTATTTTAAGAACCGAAGCGCTGTCCGAATCACCAACTTAAAAAGTGAGTGCATAGTTACTTTCATCTTACATATAGATATGAAGTATTTTATATAAATTATGTGCTATGTGTGCATATTATACCTTGAGATCTATATTGGATGAAAGATTTAAACATTGTTTTTCAGATCTAAACTGTATATGTATTTTATACCTTGACATCTATACTGGATGAAAGATTTAAACATTATATTTCAGATCTAGACTTTTTTCTTCAGATCTGAACCGTATATGTATTTTCTTTTCAGATCGGAAATTTTTCTTCAGATTTGAACCGTATATGTATTTTCTTTTCAGATCTAAACTTTTTCTTCAGATCTGAACCGTATATGTATTTTCTTTTCAGATCTAAACTTTTTCTTCAGATCTGAACTGTATATGTATTTTATATCTACAAATACGTTGGGTAAAACATGGGTAGATGAAATAGATGGTTTGTGATGAAAAATGAGTTGGAGGATGAGATGAAAAGGTGATATAGATCATGAGATGAGGGTGAGAGGTGAAAAATGGGAGAAGCCTTTACCCAAGCATTGGCCCCGTCCTCTAGCAGAGTATGGATGACAGCCACGGACTATTCTAGACGGTCCGATAGAACACTAGCAGGCTCACAACATGTAGGTGTTGTGAACGATATGTTCACCCGGTTTACTCTAAAAACTCATTGACATGTATTCGGGGTGGACTCCCGCGAATAATACTGTCGATAAATGAGATAAACCCTGGCAGCTATGGACTTAGCACCCATTAGATGAACCCTGACAACTATGGCTTTAGTGCCTGTTATATAAACCCCGACGACGATGGACTTCGTGCCTATTACTTAGGACAATCCTTAGGAATGAATGAATAAAGAGTAGCTGATTCGTAGGGTAGATCCTTAAGAGTAAAGAAAATAATGAGGATGGGTAATTTGTTTTGATTGTTTGATGTTTAAACATAATAACTATATTATTGTGGGTTGAAAACCCTCTGTACTCACCGGGTTTCCCAACATGACCCACTCAGTTTATTTGTATCATAGGTGTCGATATAATGCTACACTACACCGAGAGATTAACGAGATGTATATCACTAATGTAAATGAATGTAAGTTCTGTTTATGCTTATGTTTCTGTATTGACGATGACATCCCAAAGTTTTAAAATGAATAAAATACATTTCGTCGGAAATGTTTTGATAACATAATTATCATGTTTTTCTAGGAACAAATTTTGCAACACCTTTCTTTAAAAATTTGCTCTGATTTGAAAATAAAGCATAAACAAATCAATCTTTTCTGGCCATGAAAATGGGGATGTCACATTTATTTAGTTCATATATATATATATATATATATATATATATATATATATATATATATATATATATATATATATATATATATATATATATATATATATACTCCCATAGATGACAATCATGGAGTTAATGAGCCTAATTGATTAACACGTGCTACAAATGATTATGTTACACATATTGAAACACCTAATGATGTTGTAGATGAAGTTGAGTCTGTAGGCAAGAAGAGGAGACAAAGGTCTGTTGTCTGGAATCAATTTAAGAAGATGAAAGTGAATGGCTTAGATAAAGCAGAGTGCAAGTATTGTAAGAAGAATTTGGGAAGGTCTAGTAAAAATGGTACAAGACATCTACATGATCATTTTAAAGTTTGTATAAGATGATCCTTTCAAGATATACGCCAACATATTCTAATGGGACAACGAAAAATGGTCGATGGTAGTTCATCATATCTCTCTAAGTACACATTTAATGCAGATAGTTCAAGGAGACATGTTGCAGATATGATCATCATTCATGAATACCCACTTTCAATAGTAGAGCATCACAACTTTCAGAAGTTCATAGGAAATCTTCAACCTTTGGTTAAATTTCCTTGTCAGAATACCATTAAATATGATATAATGAGAATTTATGATTTTGAGAAGCAAAATACATTAAAGTTGTTGGACAAGAACACTAGTAGAGTAGTAGTTACAACTAATATGTGCACGACGAGCAATCAAAAGAAAGAATTTATGGCGATAACTACTCACTTTATTGATCAAAAAAAGAATATGCAAAGTCGAATTATGAGGTACATGTTTATTATTTTTGTTTTTTCAACTATAACTGGCTTTAATTAAGTTCTTTTATTATTATTAACATACCAATTATTGAACTAGGTTTATTACAATAACTATTGATAACCGCACCACAAATGATGCAATTATCAACATATTGTTGGAGAAACTTCCTTTGGGTTCACTTATATAAAGGGGGAGTTTGTTTCGATGTTGTGCGCATATTTTGAACTTAATTGTTTAAGATGGTTTATCTTACATTGGGGATGAGATTGAAAGGAATAGAGATAGTATGATATTTTGGAGCACATCACCAAAAAGGCAGCAAATATTTGAGGAAACAACTCACTAGGACATACCATTTGTAAAGAAATCCGCACGTAACTGTAAGACTAGGTGGAACTCTAATTTTCTAATGCTCACTCTTGCTACAACTCACAAGGAAGTCTTCAAGAAGTTAAAACAACGAGAATCACAATATAAGTGTTTGCCAAGTGAGCGTGATTGGGAGTTGGCCAAAGAAATTTATGATAAATTGCAATTATTTTATTAGGTAAACTTTGTTCATATATGATATTTTTTGTAATGCAATATGTCATACTTTAAATTATCCTTAGATAACTCACTAAATATTATTTATTTTGTAATTCTTAGGTAACTATAATGTTTTCTGGTACAAAGTATCCTACAACAAATGTCTTTTTTCCATCTATATGTGAAATTAGATATTCTTTGGTTGATTGGGTGTGTTATTCTAATGAAGTTATTAAGCATATTGCTACTAAGATGCTTCAAAATTTTGATAAGTATTGGTCTGTTATACATGGAATTATAGGGATAGCAGCGATTTTCCTCGGTACAAACTAAAATTTCTTGAGTTGCTTTTTCCAGTGCTTTATGGACAAGAGAAGTCAGAGAGTGAAATTGAAAAACTTAATGAACTAGTCTATAGTTTGTTATAAGAGTATGAAGGTAGTTCTCCTAGTAATAGAACTAGTTATGAGGGTGTTGGGTGTTCATCTTTCACTTCAGGATCTTCAGTCGGTCATTGTGTTAAGTTTAAGAAACTTTTCTCGAGTATTGCTTCGGTTTCCAACCAGCATGATGATTCCGACATTACAACAGAGTTGGATAATTATTTGAAAGAGAAATTTTTTCCAAAAGATGTGGACCTTGATTTTCTAGGTTGGTGGAAGACAAATTGGTATAATTACCCAACACTACAAAGAATAGCAAAAGATATTTTAGCAATTCCTATCTCCACTATTGCGTCAAAATCTGCATTCAGCACTGATGGATGACTGGTAATCCCTCATCGTAGTAGACTGCACAAAAAGATGTTGGAGGCATTGATGTGTGCTAAAAGTTGGATCTTGAATGAAATAAGAGGTGTGACATATTTAATTTTAGATATTAAAATTCCTTTTTAACTAATGTAATTAAGTTTTATTGATATATATATATATATATATATATATATATATATATATATATATATATATATATATATATATATATTGTATTTTTTAATCATAGAAACTTATTCGAGTGAATCAGAAGCTTATTGTCGCACTGTTGAGTATGATTATGATGTGGAAGACGTAAATAAACTTTATAATAACATTACTAACTTATTGTGATTTATTGTTTAAGGACTCTTATTATTATTAAATTGTTTACTTTGCTGATAGATGGTTTAATACTTTGCAGGAAAAAGAGTGAGATCTAGAATTGGCAAGTTTGGAACTTTTGATTTAGAAATTTGAATTGGTAATATGTGTCCTTGGTATGTTGTTGGAGACGTTTAGTATTTATTATGTGAGGGTGATGTTTTTTGAGACATTTAGTTGTAACGATCAAGGTTCTGGTAATTACTCTTTTTCCCCTGGAATGAAATTTCTTTGCAAAAGGGTCCCTACGTATGTTGGGCGTACATAGGTGTACGCTTAGCGTACTGGGGGAAGTTAGTCGCGGGTGTGCACCACGTACGCGGGGCATACGCGGCTCAGGACTAAAAAACATAATATTCAGACTTGTGACCTAAACGTCCTTAAGTCATTTAGACCTTTCCCTAACCAGCCTCCATCACTCTCAAACGTCCCTAAAACCCTAAAATCCTTTGTGTGTGCCTCTTGAGTTTGTGAGTGCCTAAATACCTCCTTTTTGGTGTTCTAGTAAGGAGAAGGAAGTGGAAGCAAGCCTTGGACGTGGAAAAGCTTTTGGATCCTGCATTTGGAGCTCATTGGGAAGCTCGTGGAGGTAAAAAGCTCAAACCTTGCCATCTCTTTTGCTAGTTTGAGTTAGGGTTTTGTTATGGAGTCCATTTTTGGTTCTTAGACACTCTTTTGTGAGTTGTGAAACTGCAGAGACTAGGATTGTTAGATCTAAGCTCCTTGAGCATGCTTGATGCATAAAGTTGCCATCTTGAAGGTTGCATTGAGACCATGCATGAGTCTAAGGTCTCAAATGTGCTCTTAATGGGAGAAATGAAGTATTGGGGACCCATGTGGCATGCAATGGCATAAAGTTGCCAACTTTATGCCCTACGACATCTTAATAGACTCATATTTGAAGTTGGACGTTGAAATCTTTAGAATTAAGCACTTAATAAACTTTTATGCATGGGTTGGTTGTACGCTGGGCAGAAGGTTGCGTACGCAGCGCGTACAACCAAAGGGTCGAGTACGCTAAGTGTACTGATGTGGTACGTTGGGTGTACACACCACAAGAGATTTGGGCTTTGTTGGACTTGCAAGCTTATTGGGCCCTATTCAGCCTTGGGGCTGGTCCCATTCAGAGTTATTGGACTTTTGTTCTAGTGGGGCATTGATGTATGATTGGGCCTTATTGGGCCATGTGACCCGTTGTAGTTTGGACTTTGATCTTAGGCCCATTAATGTAGGTTAGACATTTGGGATTTAATGATGGGCCTTAGATTAAGATGTTGGGCCTTTTTCTAAGTTGTGACTCCATTCTAATTAGGGTGTTTTGTATCTTTGTTCAGTGTGAGATTTTAGGCTAGTAGTCGAGCAGCTTTTGTGTTCAGCAGACTGAGGTGACTCTTCTTACTACACCCATTGGTCGCAGGCACCAATGCCGGTCCATTACTTGATGTGAAATCTCTATAAATGATTATACAATGGTCTGTTATTTGGTGTGCATTAAGTTACATGAAGACCATGGGGGAGCCCATGACACCTTGTAAGACCATGAGGGGGGGGGGGGGGAGCCCATGACACTTGGGTATAAGACCATGGGGGTTGTCCATGCCTTCCCGGTTGAAGACCACGGAGGGAGTCCATGCCACTTTTATGTATATATGTGCATGACATTATATGAGTATGTGATTTGTGTATTTTGGGAAACTCACTAAGCGTGTGCTTACAGTTTTGTTGGGTGTTTCAGGTACTTCTAATTCTAAGGGAAAGGGCCCGGCTTGATGGCGTAGCGTGCACTCTCCAATATTCTACACTAGTTGTTTTGAATACTCTGATCTTTTGAACAATATGTTATGTAATGGAATTTTGGATAAAAAAATATAACTGTGATATCTAAGTATTAAATGAAAATTTTTACCTAAGTTTTTGGGCTGTTACAAGTTGGTATCAGAGTCTTGGTTTGAGGGATTCGGGTAGACTCTCGGGTGTGTCAGAACTCAAACCAAGGAAATGGTAAATCCTTTTTCAAAAGAAACCAAAAGTTCAAGTTTTTCTTGGAAACGGTTTTCTTAAGTAAAAGGTGGAGAGTTCAATGCGCGTAATCGGTCGAGCTCAAGTAAGTGTTCCCAATGTATTAGCCATGCTCTGTTATATTTGGAATTCGATGTTGAATAAAATATTTGCTACGTGTACGCTTTCAAAGTTGTATATGTCTAGGATTTCATAGCCCTAAAATGATGGATTTTGCCTTATTCCTGTTCCTTGTTTGGTTGTGGTTTAGGGTGGAAGCATTATTTGACAGTCTATGTGATTATATTAGTGTATAACTTGCATGCATAGGGCAACCTACTATGATGGATTTGAGTTTCTAGTTCGGTGAGGATTGAGAAATCCTAGAATAGTCTAGGATTTGAGTTTATGCTATATTTTGTTGGTCATGTTTTTGTTTTTCGGTGAATTAGAGGTATCAGGTATGGCCTTGGGGAAGGTACTGGTCGGTGTGGAAGGTAGTATTGGGCCCGTACTACTGAAAGCACAAGACCTGTACCCTAAACAATGCCAGACCTATAAACTCTAAGTATTCTGGTGAGGAGGAATCCCTTCGAACTACCTTATCAATTTATATTATATGGTATTTTTAGTTGAGGATGGTGATGATCACGCTAGGTTTGGGTTCAGGATCAGGATCAGGTTCAGGCTCTGGTGCAGAGCCCATTGATGAGAGGCTGCACAATCTCATCGCGGTCGAGGTTACTCGTGGTATCCTTGATGCTACCCCGGTGATCTTTGGTACCGTCAACGAAGGGATTATGGAGATCATGGAGGAGCAGCTCAGGTCTTTTCGAGCCGAGATTGCTGCTGGCTAGATTGGGGCCCGATCTCCCTCGTTCTAGGAGTTCAAGGAGTGTGGTGTGCCTCAATTGTTTGGGGTAAAGGAGCCCATTAGTAGTCGACGTTGGGTGGCAGACATGGAGAATGCCGAGTGCATGAGATTTTGCCTCGAGGCGGCAAAGGTGGGGTTCGCATCTTGTATGTTGTGGGACCGAGCACGAGACTGGTGGGAGGAGTTTACCCGCGAGGTGGGATTAGCGGGTGTGGCTGAGATCACTTGGGAGGAGGTTTGATCAGGAGTTTGCATTGGCCATTGAGGTGCATCGTTTGGTGAGAGAGTTCCAGGATCTGCAGCAGACTACAGAGACTTTGGCGGAGATCACCGCCAAGTTTCGGGAGAGGGCACTACTGGTTCCGCAGTATGCTGAGGATGAAGAGATGAAGAAGACGAGGTATCATTCCATGATGAGGGATGATATCCATGATTTTGTGAGCTTTTTAGGGTGCAAGACCTTGAATGACATGGTGAAGAAGGCCTGGGAACGGGAAATTGAGTTGGAGCTCGGATGAAGCGGAAGCCGGAGCAAGTTCAGGCAACAGTGGGTCAGGCTAAGAAGCCTAAGACATCCGATCACCCCAACAGGGGCCAGCAGGGTCGTGGCCGTTGTGCCAAGTGCGGTAAGCCGCACAGTGCAGCCTGTCGGGTGGCAGGATCGTCATATTATGCTTGTGGCCAGCCGGGCCACATGAGCAGGGATTGCCCCAAGAAGGGCTTGATTTGTTTTCACTGCAACCAGACCGGCCATAAAAAGGATGATAGTCCGAGGTTGAAGGGAGGAGAAGTGGTGGCGCCTGCGCCCACCACAATGAGGATTACTGATGGCCGCCTGACTTAGGCGGAGGCTCTTGCGGTGAAGAGTTGCGCTTTTCAGCTGACCACAGAGGAGGTTCGGGCAGCACCAGACGTCGTGACTGATATGTGATCTATTCTTGTATTATTTATTTTATTTTTTAAGTTTATATTGTTATGATCTTGTATAGGGACCATTTTGGTTAATGGATTGTCCGCTCATGTTCTTTTTGATTCGGGGGCTACCCGATCATTTGTATCTCTTGCGCTCATCAAGAAGTTTCGAGATGCTCCGGGGACTTTGGATTCCCCACTCGAGGTGGAGATTGTGGATGATCGTACCATCAGCGTTGCGAGGGTATTTCAGAGGAATGTTCTGAATATGTTCGGTGAGAGGTTTCCTATTGATTTGGTCCGATTCCTTTGAGAGGATTGAAAGTAATCATCGGGATGAACTGGTTGGGGCCAAATGGGGCCATGATAGGTTGCGAGCACCAGCTAGTGAGAGTTCGAACCCCAAGTGGGAGAGAACTGGTTATTCATGGAGAGAGAGCCTCGCATGGGCCAACCCTCTATTCGGCTGCGAGGGCTAGGAGACTCCTTCAACAGGGTTGTACTGGTTTTTTGGCTTATGTCTCGGATACGAAGGTGGAGGCCACGTCAGAGATGATCAGGGTACCTATTGTGCGATATTTCCTTGATGTATTTCCATAGGAGTTACCTGGGGTTCCTCCCGGGAGGAAAGTGGAGTTCCGTATTGATTTGGTGCCTGGTGCGGCTCCGATGGCCAAGGTGCCATATCGTGTAGCTCCGTCTGAGATGCAGGAGTTGTGTATGCAACTGCAGGAGCTGCTAGACATGGGATTTATTCGTCCGAGCAGTTCCCCGTGGGGAGCACCGATCCTGTTTGTGAAAAAGAAGGACGGGTCGCATAGGATGTGCATTAATTATCGGGAGTTGAACAAGCTGATGGTGAAGAATCGTTATCCGCTTCCGAGGATTGATGACTTATTTGATCAGATACAGGGTGCATCTTGGTTTTCCAAGATTTATCTTCGGTCGGGGTATCATCAGATGAGGATCAGGGGTGAGGATATACCAAATACGACTTTCAGAACTCGTTTTGGTCATTACGAGTTTGTGGTGATGCCATTTGGGCTCACCAATGTTCCAACGACGTTCATGGATCTCATGAACCAGGTTTGTAGGCCGATGCTGGATCGGCCTGTGATTTTTTTTATTGATGATATCTTGGTCTATTCTAAGACCAAGGAGCAGCACGAGCAACATTTGAGGGAGGTGTTGGAGACCTTGAGGAGGTAAAAGCTATATGCTAAGTTCTCCAAATGTAAGTTTTAGTTGCGTGAGGTGTAGTTTCTGGGGAACATCATCAACCAAGAGGGTATCTTGGTGGATCCGGCCAAGATTGAGGCAGTGATGTGTTGGGAGGTTCCTAACAATGCATCCGAGATCCGGAGTTTCTTGGCTTTAGCGGAGTACTATCGGAGACTTATCTAGGATTTCTCCAAGATTGTCGTACCTTTGACCTGCTTGACCAAGAAGAGTGTGACCTTTCGGTGGGGTCCAGATCAGCAATTGCCATTCGAGACTTTGAGACAAAAATTATGTGAGGCCCTGATTCTGGAGCTACCCGAGGGATTGGATGATTTTGTGGTGTATTGTGACGCTTCTATTTCGGGTTTGGGAGCTACTCTGAGGCACAGGGGGAATGTGATTTCTTACGCCTTGAGGCAGCTGAAGCCTTATGAGGCGAACTACCACACTCATGACTTGGAATTGGGGTCGGAGGTGTTTTCCCTCAAGATTTGAAGGCATTATTTATATGGGGTCCGATGCACCATCTTCACAGATCACAAAAGTTTGAAATATTTGATGGATCTGAAAAATATGACTATAAGGCAGAGGATATGGTTAGATGTGGTAAAAGATTATGACTGCGAGATTTTTGTATCATCCCGGGAAGGCAAATGTGGTGGCTGATGCTTTGATTTGCAAGGCGACAAGTGCTCCGATCCGAGATGTTTGCTTGAGGATGATGGTTATCTCACCTTTGATGGATATGATCAAGGGGGTACAGGTGGAGGGATTGAAGAAGGAGAACTGGAAGACCAAGCGAATCAGGGGCCAAATTCCCTTGTTTGTTCGAGAGAGCCGAGGATTATTGACTCAGTGTGGCATGGTTTGGGTTCCGACATTTGGGGGAGGAGGTAAAAGATTTTGAAGGAGGCACATAGATCCAAGTTTTCTATCCACCCAGGGGCCACAAAAATGTATTGAGACCTGAGATTGAGCTATTGGTGGCCCTGCATGAAGTGGGAAGTTGCGTGGTTTGTTGAGCGGTGTTTGACCTGTAGGAAGGTCAAAGCCGAGCATCAGAGACCTCACGGCAAGGTTCAGCCGCTACCCATTCCCATGTGGAAATGGGAGGAGATCACCATGGATTTTAAAACGAAATTGCCTAGGATGACGCGGGGTGTTGATTCCATTTGGGTTATTATGGACAGGTTGACCAAGAGTGCTCATTTTATTCCGATTTCCGAGAGTATCTCCGCTGAGAAATTAGCAGATATTTATGTGTAGGAGGTGGTGGTCAGGTACGGAGTGCCAACATCAGTGGTCTCGGACCGCGATGTTCAATTCACCTCCAGATTCTGGAGGAAGTTTCATGAGTAGTTGGGTACTCAGCGGCTTTTCAGCACAACTTACCACCCCCATACTGATGGGCAGAGCGAGCAGACAATCCAGGCGCTTGAGGATATGCTTCGGGCATGTGTTTTAGACTTTGGAGGGAGTAGAGATACTTACCTTCCACTAGCAGAGTTCTTATACAACAATAGTTATCATGCTAGTATTGACCGAACCCCGTTTGAGATGTTATATGGTCGAAGGTGTAGGACTCCAGTTTGTTGGGGGGGGGGGTGGGCATCGAGTCATGGGAAGCACCGAAGTGGTGCTTCAGACCACCGAGTAGATTCAACAGGTGCGTGAAAGGCTGCGAGTCAGGCAGAGCGGCCAAAAAAGTTATGCTGACCGGCATTGTCGGATCTCAAGTTTCAGGTGGGAGACTTTGTTTTGCTGAAGGTGTCACCTTGGAAGGGTGTCATCCGGTTTCGGAAGAGGGGCAAGCTGGGGCCACGATTTATTGGTCTATTCAGGATATATTCCCAGGTTGGCAGGGTTGCTTATCATCTGTATCATCCTGATGAGCTCAGTCAGATCCATAACACCTTCCACGTGTCTAAGCTCCGGAAGTGTGTAGCGGATGAGGCTGCAGTTATTTCTTTGTATGATATTAAGGTGGATACGAGCTTGAACTATATGGAGAAGCCCATTGCAGTTTTGGATAGAAAAACTAAAGCCCTTCGGAAATGAGTGGTGAAGTTGGTTAAGGTGCAATGGTAGCACCGGAGGGGCTCCGAATGGACTTGGGAGCAGGGGGAAGAGATGAGAGAGCATTACCCAGACTTATTCGCTTCAGCAGACTTCGAGGACGAAGTCTAGTCCAAGTGGGGGAGATTTGTAACGATCAAGGTTCAGGTAATTACTCTTTTTCCCTTGAAATGAAATTTATTTGAAAAAGGGTCCCTACGTACGATGGGCATACATAGGTGTACGCTTAGCGTACTGGGGGAAATTGATCGCGGGTGTGCACCACGTACGCGGAGCGTACCAAGTAGTATGCGGTGCGCACATGGTTCAGGACTAAAACCCTAATATTCGGACTTGTGACCTATTTAAAACGTCCTTAAGTCAGTTGGACCTTACCCTAACCAGCCTCCATCACTCTCAAACATCCCAAAAACCCTGAAATCCTTTGTGTGTGCCTCTTGTGTTTGTGGGTGCCTCAAATACCTCCTTTTTAGTGTTCTAGAAAGGAGAAGGAAGTGGAAGCAAGCCTTGGAAGTGGAAAAGCTTTTGGATCCTGCATTTGCAGCTCACTGGGAAACTTATGGAGGTAAAAAGCTCAAATCTTTCCATCACTTTTTCTGGTTTGAGTTAGGGTTTTGTTATGGAGTCCATTTTTGGTTCTTACACCATCTTTTGTGAGTTGTGCATCAATACAGAGACGAGGATTGTTAGATCTAAAATATTTGAGCATGATTCATGCATAAAGTTGCCATCTTGAAGGTTATATTGAGACCAAGCATGAGTCTAAGGTCTCAAATGTGGTCTTAATAGAAGAAATGAAGTATTGGGGACCCATGTGGCATGCAAGGGCATAAAGTTGCCAACTTTATGCCCTAGGACAACTTAATAGACTAAGATCTGAAGTTGGACGTTGAAATCTTAAGCATTAAGCACTTAATAGACTTTTGTGGATGGGATGGTTGTACATTGGGCGTAAGGTCGCGTACGCAGCGCGTACGACCAAAGGGTCGAGTACGCTAAGCGTACTGATGTTGTACGTTGGGTGTACGCACCACAGGAGAGTTGGGATTTGTTGGACTTGCAAGCTTATTGGACCCTATTCAGCCGTGGGCTTAGTCCCATTCAGAGTTATTGGACTTTTGTTCTAGTGGGGCATTGATGTATGATTGGGCCTTATTGGGCCATGTGGCCCATTGTAGTTTGGACTTTGATCTTAAGCCCATTAATGTGGGTTAGACGTTTGGGCTTTAATGGTGGGCCTTAGATTAAGATGTTGGGCCTTTTTCTAAGTTGTGAATCCATTCTAATTATGATGTTTTGTATATTTGTTCTGTGTGAGATTTTGGGCTAGTAGCCGAGCAGCTTTTGTGCTCAGCAGATTGAGGTGAGTCTTCTCACTATACCAATGGGTCGAAGGCACAAATGCCAGCCCATTACTTGATGTGAAATCTCTATAAATGATTATGTAATGGTTTATGATTTGGTGTACATTGATTTACGTGAAGACCATGGGGGAGCCCATGACACTTGGTTATAAGACCATGGGGGTAGCCCATGGTTTCCCAGTTGAAGACAATTGAGGGAGTCCATGACAGTTTTATGTGTATATGTGCATGGCATTATATGATTACGTGATTTGTGTATTTTGGGAAACACACTAAGCGTGTGCTTACAGTTTTGTTAGGTGTTTCAGGTACTTCTAGTTCTACGGGCAAGGGACCGAATTGATGGCGTAGCGTGCACTCTCCAGTATTCCGCACTAGTAGTTTTGGATACTCCGATCTTTTGAACAATATTTTATGTAATGGAATTTTGGATAACAAATATGACCGTGATTTCTATGTATTAAATGAAAATTTTTACCTAAGTTTTAGGGCTGTTACATTAGTAATGTAGTTTGATCATGTAACCATATCCTTTTGTGGCTTTGATGGTGTTTGAAACACCTAACACTACAAAGAATAACGAAAGATATTTTAGCAATTCCTGTCTCCACTATTGCGTCAGAATCTACATTCAGCAGCGGTGGATGATTGGTAAGCCCTCATCATAGTAGACTACACGCAAAGACGTTGGAGGCATTGAAGTGTGCTCAAAGTTGGTTGTTGAATGAATTAAGAGGTGCGACATATTTAATTTTACATATTAAAATTCCCTTTTAACTTATGTAATGAACTTTTATTGATATAATTTATGTATTTTTTATTTATAGATACTTAATCTAGTGAATCAGAAGCTTATTGTCGCATTGTTGAGTATGATTATGATGTGGAAGACGTAAATAAACTTTATAAGAATGTTACTAACTTATTGTGATTTACTTGTTTAAGGTCTCTTATTATTACTAAATTGTTTACTTTACTGATAGATGGTTTGATAGTTTGCAGGATAACAAAGAAAGTGAGATTTAGAATGGGCAAGTTTGGAACTTTTAATTTGAGAATTTCAGTTGGTAGTATGTTTCCTTGGTATGTTGTTTCAGACATTTAGTATTTATTATGTAAGGGTGATGTTTTTTTTTAGACATTTAGTATTGTGGTTTGATCATGTAACCATACCCTTTTTTGGCTTTGATGGTGTTTGAAACACCTAATATTTATCCATTTTGTTGTTATTTTGATGATATTTCAGATTTTTATGCTATAATTTGGCTTAAGCTATCATTTTACAAAATCCAATTTAATTTTAGTATGGGTTTGTTTTGGTAAATACCATTAAGGAAAAATCCATAATAGGAATTTTTACCCTTATCGGGGTACCCAATGGTGATCGGATAAAATGTAATACCCGATGTGGATCACCGTTAAAGTCCTCGACGGGGATTGGGATGGTTTAGGGAGTAAAAAGCTTATCGGGTTTGGGGACGGGGATACTAGAAACCGAACCGAACCCTCCCCGTTACCATTCATGCCATAATCTAATGGGACATCAGGGATACAGTAATGGTAGTATAATGTCTTATCATTTTGTTATCCTAACTCTTTAACCATGTCATCAAGGTCATATACTGAAAAAAATGTGTGTATCAATGAACTCAACATATGAGACAATTCCATATACATATTTTCTGCCTGAAGGCTTGGTCAAAAATCCACTATAGTATATCTTAAACTTGAAGGATTAGTGAACCATTTTCCTTTGTTTTGTAACACTCGCAGATTCGGGCTAGAGGACTAAGATATAATAAGCGTTAAAAATGACTTTTTGATAGAATATTATTTAGGATAAATAATCTTACCCAAAGTTATAGTATATGTAAAAGGATTTCGTAGATATAAAGAACATTGAAATCCGACTTCGTATGAAGAAGTTACGCTTCTTCGAAGTTTCACGATTAAACCGACACGACTCTGTGTATCGAAGAAAGTCAATTTTTGATAAAAAAAATTTAGCCTAAGTGATCTAAACAAAATTCGTAGTAGTCTTAAAACCGAGAGCATGAATATAGAGAACGTCCAAATATAACTTCATAAGAGGAAGTTACGATTTTTCGAAGTTTCAGCACAACAGTGTGGACACAGAAATCAAATTTGACATCAGTTGATTGTTATCCGAAAGAATCTAAACAAGAGTTAAAGAGATCATTAATAGGAGTCCAAAGAAAGAATCTAAACAAGAGTGAGCGGAGCATCCAGACCTTGGAGGAAATGCTGCGAGCATGCATATTAGAATTCGGTGGTAGCTGGGATACCTACCTCCCCTTGGCAGAGTTTTCCTACAATAATAGCTACCACTGAGTATCGACCGTCCTCCCTTCGAGATGTTATATGAGAAGAAGTTCATAACCACGATATGCTGGGGTGAGGTTGGACAAAGGGTCATGGGGAGTACTAAATTGGTACTCAAGACGACGGAGAGGATCCAGCAGGTCCGGAGCAGGCTTCAGACTGCTCAGAGTCGGCAGAAAAGTTATGCTGACAAGTGCCGTTCAGACCTGGGGTTTCATGTAGGAGATATGGTCCTCCTGAAGGTATCACCTTGGAAATGTGTCATCCGGTTCAAGAAGCAGGGCAAGTTGAGCCCCAGGTACAGTGGTCCTTTCAGGGTTATAGCCTGGGTGAGCAAGGTGGCGTATAGGCTGGATCTTCCAGCCGAGCTTAGTCAGATCCACAACACCTTTCATGTCTCCCAGCTGCGGAAGTGTTTGGTAGATGACTTGGCAGTGGTGCCTCTAGAGGATATTCAGGTGGATGACAGCCTGAACTACATTGAGAGACCTCTAGCCATTCTCGACAGGAAGACGAAGGATCCGAGGAACAAGCTGGTTGAGTTGGTGAAGGTGTAATGGCAGCACTGCAAGGGCCCGGAATGGACCTGGGAGCCAGAGGACGAGATGAGGGCGCACTACCCAGAGCTTTTCCCAGACACAGCATACTTCGAGGACGAAGTCTAAAATAACCGGGGTAGATTTGTAACACCCGGATCCTGGTATGTATTCTAAATCAAAAATTATTCATTTTTTCAAGGGGACTCGATGAGTTGGAGGCCCAAACTCATCGAGTATGAACGAAATTTGGACGCGGGACTTGGAGTCTACTCGACGAGTTGAGATCCTCAAGTCGACGAGTAGGGATACCAGCGTGAAATCCTAATTTTCAGGGTTTTGAACCGTATTTAAACACCTTAACGTCCAAAGGTTGGACTCATTTGCAGCCTCTATCACCCCACACCCTCGCCACGAAACCCTAATCCACTTATGAGTGTTCTTGAGCCATTATTGTGTGTTCTTTGTGGTATTGAAGCTTGAGAAGGAAGGAGAAGCTCAAGGATTCAAGAGGAAGCCAGTAGATCCGGAGGTTGAGCTGCATTTCTGACTCATTTGAGGTATAAAGTTGATACCTTAGCTTTCTATTGCTTTGATCTTCATTTAGGTTGTATATAGTCACTTTTAGGCCATATTGAAGTCATTTTCGGGATTTGAGTGTATCATGAAGTTGTGACTTCAGATCTAGGCACTTATGAGCTTGTGAGGCTTAAATTTACCCACTTTATCAAGCGTTGGCCCTTCCACATGCCCTAGACCTCCTATATAGCTTAGTTTTGGTGTTTTTAGCTTCATGACACCATGCATGAACATAAAGTTAGCAACTTTACGTGGTAACTTAGTCCTAGGGGACCAGATCATTGATTTGGAAGCATTAAACTCGAGTGAAAGTGACCGAATGGATTTAGACTAAGGGGGACTCGACGAGTTGTTCATCCAACTCAGCGAGTTAGGTCATGGTCCCCCAACCTTTTCTGTTACTGTGAAAACTCGTTGAGTCTAGGAGATGACTTGGCGAGTTGGACATGGTTCTGGGTTATGGAGCTTGAGGAACTCGGCGATTTGGGTTGGAAATGTCCCGATTCTGTAAAAGGGAAAACTCGACGAGTTCAAGGATGACTCGACGAGTAGAATGGGAAAGTCCTGATATCATGGATACGAGGAACTCGACGAGTTAAGAAAGAAATCGACGACTTGGATTGAGATTTTCAGGGTTTTATGGACCATGGAACTCGACGAGTTGAAGGACCAACTCGACGAGTTGAATCAACTAGAATGTTGAATTTGACTAGGAGGTTGACATTGACTTGGACTTTGACCAGAGTTGACCCTTACAAGGGTTATGAGTATGAAAGAGTAATTAAAGGAGATTTTATGTGTAGGAGTTTGAGAGGAGTTGATTCCAGAGTCAAGGACAGTTCAACTACTTCACAACATTAAGGTGAGTTACCTTCTAGTAGGAGTGGGTTGAAGGCACCAATGTCGACCCACTAATATTGGTTATAGTTGAGATGATTGTCTTTGTGATAATTATCTGGTATGCCACTATCTGTTATGCTTTATGTACTAGTATGTTATGTTATTATGTGGTAGTAGTAGGGGTGAAATAGTCCCTGGTTACCGGTTGAAAGAGACCGCAGGGGAGGCCGGCACCCAGATATGCTAGGCAGTTACTGGTTGAAAGAGACCGAAGGGGAGGCCAACACCCAGATATGCTAGGCATTATGTGTTTATATGGTATGTGGTATGATTGGGGAACTCACTAAGCTTTGTGGTTACAATTTTTAGTTTTTTGTTTCAGGTCCTTCTTCTTCGAAGGGAAAGGAGCCGACATGGTAGCAGCGCATCACACACACGATTGTCCGCATATCAGATTCTTGGGATTTATACTCTGACGTTGTTTTATCATGACATGTTTTGACTATTGATACTCTGGTTTTGATATGATTTGATACTATGGTTGTTTTCAGACAAATGGTTTTATAATTATTATATTTAAAATGAAATTTTTGGTCCTGAATTTTTGGGTGTTACAGTGAGCTACGTGGGTTTGTGACCCAAAACATTTATCACATTTTCCTTAAAATATTTCCTCTGCAAAACATAGTTTTAGACCATAAAACATTTTTAAACATTTTCAAGGGAAAACACTTTTCATACAAATCATAAATATCATTTCATATCTTATCATTTCATTTCCTTTCATTTCATTTCAAAGGACATCTTTATACATTTCTTTCTCTTTTATCAAGGGGTAATTCCAGTATTAAACCGCTGCCAGTTTTTATACTTAGGCTACCCCCAAGTCTAGACCAAGGTGGAAACAACAAATAAATCTACCAAGGAATCGTGCTAACTAGGACATTTATATCACGAAAGGGAGGCGCCACCCTAGTAGATTCCTCTAGACCTCTTACGAGGCATCATGGGATGGGCAGCTTTCATTCTTCTTTATTTTCCAATTCTTGTCATTACTTTCGTTTCTTATCATTAATTTCCATGCTTTGCAAATTTCATACATTAGCATCACAATACTCATTTTAAAAGCAATACATCTATACTTCAAATATTTCAAACATGTTATCAAAAAATTCTTTCTTTCAAAAAACATTCTTTTCTCTTAAAACATTCTTTCTTTCAAAAACGTTCTATACTCTTAAAACATTCTTGCCTTCAAGGAACTCTTTAAAAACATTCTTTCCAGAAATATTTAACACTTTCTTTTCAAAACATTTAATATATCAAAACATTATATTTTATTGTCATAGAATCATTTTTCCATGTACCCCCAATGTGGGAAAAATTCCAACACGTACTCACCCAGTTTTCCAATGTAGAATAGCGAGTCCTCTTCTAGTTCCATTACTTAGAGCAACACTTCTTAAACACCACCTATATAACATAAAGGTGGCGGTCAAAAAGATCACCAGAATACCCTTCTAATATTTTTAACGTTTAAATATTCCCCATAAGCTTATTTATTTCCTCTTAGCTTATAAATAAAGTTTGAGGGTAATCGAAGGTCATTTACTACCTTTTTCATGAAAAACCATACACTTAATAGAACTTTGACACAAATCGTGTCAAAAGGAAATGCCCCAGTGTCGTGACTGACATGACCCTGTGTCATTTTGACACGCCCCGTGTCAAAACTGCAAGTCACCATTTTGTGAAGAATTTTGCTAAAACTTTTGTTACTTGTTTTCTATACCTCCAATGGCTACCAAGCTTCACCATAAGGTTATTATGGACATAATAAGGACTCAAATACTCAATTAACCCTTATCCTCATGACGACTTAATCATTAAGACCTTTATCAAAATGTTAAGTTCAAAATGCTTACAAACACTAAAATGAAAGGGTTAAGAGTTCAAGTTGATCAAAAACATTATTTAACCAATATGAATTTTTCCCAAATCCATTAATACATCATTGGGTGTTGTCAATTACATAAAACCACAACCAATCTCTTTGTAAATACATGGATCCTCAATTACATTCTATGTTTCCCAATTTTCCCTTTGGTCCAAAAAAATCACTAGGGCTAGAACTTCACTAGAATCCCTTCATGTTAATGTTCCAATATCATATCTAGAGTGTCAATTTATATCCATGAATGTCATTCACTTATAATAATTCAATTATCATAAAGTTATCCATAGATTTCCCAAAATGCCCTTATAACCACCAATTCCATGGATTCATCCAATAATCAATAAACACTTAGTATTTTGCATCCAAATCATTCTAATAGCATCCATTTATGGTTATGAACTTCATTTGCTCAACAATTGCTCAACTGCATAGGATTCCATAGTTTTCATTATATTGTCCCCAAATTCATTTCAATCCAAGCTTATACATTATTCTACCATCCTGGATGAGTTTGATAATTCCAATTGGATTCCTTGTCATCAAACATCATCTAGGTCATAGAATACAATCCAATTTCATCATAAATTTCATTATCCCTAAATTAGATTTCTAGGTTTCATGGAGCTTTTTATCAAAATCATCAAATCCATCAGTAGGATGATTGGATTGAGATAAGAACCATGTAAACCACTCAAGGGAGGTTAGAAAACTAAACCCTAACCAATTAATCAAATTAATTTCGACATTGGGGTTTTCCTCAAACCTTGAATTCGAAATATAGAGTTAGAGGATGAGAAAGTATACCTCTCAAGCTTGAGGTTGCTTCATATCTTCAATTCCTAGGTTGATTCCTCAACAACCACTCTAAATCTTCCTTTACTTCATAAAAATTGGCACCCCCTCTTCCTTTCTCTCAATCACGTTCTTCCCAAGAAGAAGGGAGAGAAGACCCATTAACTAGCTTTGAACTTTCCCAACTTGCCACTTTTGGTCCCTCCTTGCAAAATCTCTTTAAAAGTAAGTCCAAACTAACTTAGAAGCTTCAATAAATTTCCAAAATGGCCCATCTCCATCCCAATCTTCACAAACTTAGTACAAGTTACTAACTTGGTCAAATCTCTAGTCAAACCTAAGTTTCACCCGATTGTCACAAATGACCCTTAACTTTTAAGATGTTATATTTTCACGTCTAACTTTCTAAACTTCATATCAACTAATGATATGATTATCCCGTAATGATTTAATTATATAAATATCCCTTTATAAATTTATCTTATTAATTTAAGAACCTAGTATTAAATTTTAGGAGGTTCCACTAAGCCTGTTAAAAATATAGCTTTAAAGATAATATGAAAATTAGTCGATAAAGTCTGAAAGAAAGTTGTAGATCTCATCGATAGCTACACATGGATATAAGGATTGTTGAAACCAGAGCTTGTTTGAAGAAGATATGATTTTAAAAAAAATGAAAATACGAGTGTGCGCAGTACGCCCCGATAAGAGGCGCGGAGCGCACTGACACTCCACTAGATTTCTGTCACGTGTCACACTCTTCATGGAGCCACGTCACCCACTCGAGAATGTGAACGGAATGCATAGATAGGGTGTGCGACACACCTACCCCAAATTCATCCTATAAATAGTGTTCTCATGCCCATTCGACCTCCACACCACACACAAACTTCTCTCTAGAGTTTCTCTCGATTTTAGCCGAAAATTTCTTAGTTGTAACATCCTGTTTCAAGAAGTTTCTTATTTTGGGATTGTGGACAATAAATGGATCATATAAAGGCCTTGGACTTCAAGGGAATAGGGTTTAGACCCTATTGGATGTTAATAATATTGGTTATGCAATCCAAGCCCTTGGTTTATGTTTTGGAGTCAAAGGGAAAATCGGGAAAATGATGTTTCAGACTTCTTTCTTGGAATAAGGATTTTAGTTTGGTATGTTTTAAGTTAAAAGTAATTAGATAAGATTGTATGGCTCTTCAATACCTTTTTGTGCATATAAAGAATGCCGAGAGCGGAGTTGAAACAAAGAAGTTATGGTTATTTGAAGTTAGGCAAAGGGAGTTTGGCAGTACGATGGGCGTACATAAGCTTGTACATTGGGCGTACTATGCTAAAGAAAAGTGTTTTTAGGGAATTACAATGGGCGTAATTTTAGGTACTCTGGGCGAACTGCCGCAGAGTAAAAAACCTATTTTCATGGTTTTGAGCCCTATTTAAGGTCTCTAAACCCTTGGGGTCCTTCTTATCATGAGCATCCAACCTCTTGAGCCTCTAACTCGAAACCGTAGCCACCTGTCACTTATGTTGAGCCTTGGCATCATTTATGGGCTTATTTCTCCATTAGAAGGTGGGATCTTGAAGAATAAGTTGGTGGAAAAGTGTGTGGAAGAAGGATTCAATCATAGATCCAGCAAGATTACATCATTTGTGGACCTTTGTGAGTAAAAAGCTTCAAATTTGCTCAATAGTTTCATAGATCTTGCTAATTTTCATATTTGTTACTTTTTGGTCACTTTAGTGCATAAAGTTTAGATATTGAATGTTTGTGACCTTGTTGTGGATAAAGTTAGAAACTTTATCCATCTAAACATCATATTGATTCAGATATGAAGGTTAGAGACTTGGACTGAATAGATTAAGTTGAGAAAGATGCATTTTTGTCCCTTTGAGACTTAAAGACTAGATCTTGGTTATTTGGACCATCCTAATGTATAAAGATGGAAACTTTATCCACGAAGGACCTATAAGGAAACATAAAAATATGATTTTGGTCCATTTCTTCCGTCCGTTCAAGAGTTATGATGCTTTGGTTCGTGTACTTAGTTAGGGTTTTGGTGTATGGACTCCTTCTATCCATGAAAAGTCAAGTTGGAAACTTTATGACTTAGAATATCATTTGGGACTAGATTTGAGCTTTGGACGTGAGATCTTAATGGAATAAGCACTTAATGAGGGAAAATGGAACTGGACGAGTACATTGGGCGTACCTGGTGGTACGCTGAGCGTACCAGGCTGGAGCCCCGTAACTAGGAAGGGATCTACTACGCTGAGCGTTGTGACTAAGTACACTGAGCATACTCATTTTGTGTTGACCTCCTTTGAGTTTTTGACTCTTTGACAAAGAATTTGACAAAGTTTGAATTAGGGGCATTTTGGGTATTTAGAGCACTTGTTTGAGGTTAGGTCACTCTTTGTTGTATAAGTGACATGTAGAGTTGGCATTTGGAGCAGAATTCATTTCTGCTATCTTTCAGACTATGAGGTGAGTCTCCTCATTGTACACGTGGGTCGAAGGCACGAATGCTGACCCATTCGGTTATGTATCCTGGTATATAGGATGTTGATATGTTGTAGAGATCTATTAGATCTGTATGATTATTTGTTTGCTGGTTATTCGTTTTTATGTTGTATATTTCGACATAGTGCGGGTGGGTTGAGGCAATTTTGCTCTATGCGGAGGCTAACAAACCTAAGAGCAATCCAGACAGGAAATGTGGGCCAGAAAGGCAAGCAAAACTTATGATGTGGGCTCAGGGGTAATCCAAACCGATGGCTGTGGACCCGAGGGTATTCCAATATTATGACTAATTGGAACCGTTGTATATTGGAATTCCAATCCAATGACTGAGTCGGTCGGGGGTAATCGAGCTCGATGGGTGTGGACCCGAGGGTATTCCATTCTGAAGACTGATTGGACCCAACATGCATGATTGTATATGTTATATGTTGTGTGGTAGTACTTTGGGGAATTCATAAAGCTTTGGCATTGAAAAATGAAAAATTTTACCTTGATTTTTGGGATGTTACATTAGTATTTAGGGTATTTTGGCAATGCCCTGATGCCTTGAGATCCCGACATCTAGTAGTTAACAAGCCAAATTTCCGCCAGTGCAATTTGCAGACTTTTGTCTAGGAAGTATATGTAAGTTAATTTACACTCAACCTTATTTTAGCGTTATTTATATTTATATTCTTAGTCATTGTTGTGAATCTATAAATATGATTTATCAGTAATTCCATGCCATTATACTGATTGATCTACTTATATGAAAGGTTTCTAGAATGGTCACGTTGGCTTGGTTGTTGGATTTTAGAAAGGTAATACGCTGAAATGGTCCTGCCTCCCTACTTTCCTACCTGGCTAATCCTTATTGATAGAACTCTCAGTATACATTGGGTTTATTGAGGAATCTAGACTATTAGTTAGTTATAAGAAATATTAAACTAAGCCTTAATGATAAATGAACCTAGGTCACATCAAAGGAAAGGCTAAGTGCTAAAGCGAAGTGTTACCCAACGTTCCGGTCAACACTTTAACAAGTGAGTGCATAGTCCCTTTCATGAACATGATTTTATTACAAGTATTAATTAAAGAATTACATATATGTTAAAGAGTTTATATGTGAGATATATGCTTATTACTTAGGATAAGTGTTAAGAAAATATTTTATAATATATGATATGCCAACCAAGTATGGTTCTATATTTGTTAAGATATATATATATATATATATATATATATATATATATATATATATATATATATATATATATATATATATATATATATATAATATTTCATGATAATCATAATAAAAGTACCATTAAAGAGAAGGATAAAGGTTTGTTAATAGCTAAACACTCTGTATACACTAAAGTAGGATAGTGTTGTCTAAACATAGCTGGTATTAGGAGTTGAGCATTGTAGTCTTACAAAGAGACAATATAAGACTTGTAAAAGAGGCTTATGTTTAATTAACTTGAACAATGGGTAGCATCTTCTTAAGAGTACATGCAAGACATGAACGAAGAGTAGAATTGTGACATCTCTAGTCCGAGAGTATGGATTAGGCATAGTCATTCATCCCTACTCCGAGCGTATGGATTAGACATAGTTATTCATTCTTGGTCTGTAAGTATGGATTAAGCATAGTCATTCATTCCTAGTATGAGAGTAAGGATTAGGCATAGTCGTCCATTCCTAGACCGAGAGTATGGATTAGGCCTAGTTATTCATTCCTCGATATACATGTAGGAAACCACCGTAGCAATGAAGAACTCTACCAGCTTCAACTCACTTCCGATCACCTACAGGAAGATACTTGAGTCAATCCCCGATCACAGGTCGTAGTTACTTGCAACCGTGACTATTTCACATGAAATGACGACTAGGGTTCCACATAAAATGACGATTAGGGTTAAGTTAGGACACTTAACCCATTAAGGACTTAATCACCTATGTGAAGGACTGATTAAGGTTTGACTTAGTCATTCTCGTGTATAATAATTGTTGGAACCTGAAAGTGAACCTCTAGCAATCCTAAATCCTTTTGTCAATTCCGAAATCAGCTGTAGTTCTGAAGTGAAGTCTGCTTCGGAATCTGTTAGTGTCTGGACCTGATGTTAAGTTGGTGATATGAAGAAAGAGAGTGAAGGCATTCCAGAATGAACCTTGTGTCCGGAATGTTTGCTGTTCCGGAATCCATATTTTGTCTTTATGCATTAAAGGTATTTGTCTTTTGTTTGATTTAACTAGTCATAGGACTTAGCTTTATTTGTCAACATAGATATTCAAAGTGTGAGATGTAATTCTTTTATCCAGTCTTATGTTTGTAATCGGTTAGTACCATGTTTCATGTACTCCTATTTATTGGAGCATTCACTGTTAAATCAATAGACGAATTTGTTCAAACCTTTTAGCAATATCTCATTTACTTCACTCTTTCTTCAACATTCCCTTTGTTCTTCATTTATTAACTTTACTTTGATCTTTATTCCCATTCTTCATTTATGGCTTGAACATTAGTTGAATACATTAACTCAGACTTGACTGGTCTATCTAGACTTGACTAGAATATTCATTAGTAAGCAAACATTGATCCTAAAGTGTTATCTCAGGGTTTGAGTTTTCAAACCTTGTCCCGGCGCATCAGATCAATTTGTTCTCTCAATTGGTATCAGAGCTTGAGTGGTTGTCCTTTGAATCCATAAGATCAGATTGTAGTTGGTTTGAAATTACCTTGTTATTTCAACCATTTATGTGTTTAGGATAAAAGTTCTTTTATATACCACTTTTGCTTGAAGATGTCTTAACTTCAACGGTTGCTTCTAATCCTCAACAAATGATTTCAATGCAAATCGCAAATAGTGTAGGTGGCCCTACACGTGCCCCACTGCTAGTTGTGGAAGAATATGATCACTGGAAAGTTAGAATGGAAAGATTTTTACTAGTTAAAGAGAAAGGTGAAGAGATTTGGAGATCCGTTAAAGAAGGTCCTCATGTACCTGTAAGAACGGTTGTGAGAGATGCTGCTGCTCAGCTTATGGGTCAAGATGAGACTCGCCCAGCTCCTCTAACTGCAGATGATATTGAGAAGTTGCATGTTGATCAAGTTGCTTTCTCAGAAATGGTGTTTGGTGTTCCTCTTTCACTCTTTGAGCACATTAAGTTGTGTAAATCAGCAAAAGAGATTTGGGACACTCTCCAAGACCTGATTAAAGGTTCGGAAAACATGAAAGAAAAGCATCTCACCTCAGTTGTCAATCATTTTGACACGTTCACTACCACTCCTGGTGAATCAGTGGCCTTAGCCTTTAACCGTTATCGAATCGTAGTAAAAAAACATGACTGCTCATGGGATTGTACGAACTACCTTGGAGTACAATCTCAAGTTTATAAACAGTCTCGGTAAAGGATGGGGAAATGTGAAATCTTGTCTCCAAAGTAATGGTTCTTTGAAAAAGTTAAAGCTTTATCAACTTTTTTATGAACTTCAAGGACCTGAATCGAATGTTGCTCAAGCTATAAGGGAACTCTCCGGAGGTCCTCTTGCTCTTGTCAGTTCTTTTGAACCATCCATTCCGAACACATCCACTTCGGACCTCTTCAAACCCGTTGTTTCATCTGTTCAGTCCTCATTACCTGTCTTACCCACACAGAACTATCCGATAGATGATTTCGAAGCCATGGACTCTGAACTCCGTTTTCAACAGGAGTTTCCTCTACTCTCTATGAAATATAAACGTCCTTTCAATCCCTTTTACAAACCATACCAAAATCGGTTTCATGCTCCTCACAAAAACAATCCTCAACCATACTCAGCTCCGGAACCACAACCAACTCCGGAAAATCCTCCCGCATACAAACCAAACATTACTAAGCCAAACTCTACTCCAGAACCACCGCAAAATCCAAAATCCGACAATCGAAAATTGTGTGTCACAAGTGTGGACATGCAAACCACTTTGCCAAAGATTGCCTGGCTGAAGCTCCGCAAAAACCAAAGATCAAGGACTCTGCATACTATGCCTGAAGAGCTCAAGAGATGGGTGAGAGTGAAAAGTTTTCGTAACTACTGTATCAAGGGATGTCGAAGGATATTGGTCATCCGGAGATGATGATGACATGGTGAATGGAAGAAACATGTGCTTGATGGCAAAACAATATGTTGAATGTGATGAAGGCTATTGGTCCTCTGGGTCTGAAGATGAAGATGATGTTGCTAAACCACACTACTGCTACACGGCCACCAACAATCCACCTGGTCGAAGCATCGTTCAGCAGGTACAATCTATGATTACTGATAATTATTTTGATCTGTCTCTTTGTGAACCTTATCTGACCCAGATCCAAACATATATGAGCACCATTTATAAAGCCTATGAGTCTTCCATAGAAGCCAGTGAGAAGAAGGAGTGTGAATTAAATCGTCTTAGGTTACGTTTTGAGGATAAAGAATTAAAAATCGAGTCTTTAGAGCATGAGCTTGTAATGTCAAAAGATGAATGTATCATTTTGAAAGACAAATGTGAAATCACCTATTCTGAAAGAAATGTCTTGATTTCTGATAACAAACGTGTCAATGCTAAGATAGATACTTTGCATAATTCTATTGACATACTTGAATCGAATCAACGGATGACTCGTAATTTTCGTCATCCATGGTCAAAAGCTCCTGGTCTCGGAAGCGAGTTTCCGAAACCAATTGCTCGTCCCTTAAAGGAATTGCAAAATTTGGCATTCATGGGAGAGGTTCCGAACATCAAACATTCGGATACCCCTGTTTCTCCCTTGTCACCCCTTCCTGGGACCCCAAACCACTTTGCGTCCCTAATTCCTGAGTTTCAACCAATTATTGTCAAGTGTCCCGATTCCACGCCTCTTCCGCCTCTGATAAACCTGGACCTGAATGGGACCACGAAATTCCATCACAGTGTTTCAAATTGCATAGATCATATTCTGAAACATAATCCTCCTAACAACTGTGTTGTTGAAGAAATTATTCCGGTGACAACTGAAACTGTTACCTCTGAGTATATATGGGCATCCTTAGATGATAAAGTTGAAACCTCAAGTTGGGTCTCCTCTGATTCTTGCGAATCAGACTCTTTAGTAATCTCAAAAACAAATTTCGTTCCCATTGACCCCAAGTTTACCCATCCATCTGTAGGACAAACTTCAAAATCTTCATCTCACCCCAAGAGAAAACCAATGTTAAATAGGAAGGATATTGTAGATCCTAAAGTGGAAGCTCGAAATGCACACAAAAAGGAAGTTTAAGACTAGACAAAATTCATGGTTCCTTGAGAACTCCAAAAAGAGTGTATCTCGAAATTCTCATTCATCAACCCATAGTCAAAACACCTTCACACCCTCTAAGATCCTCAAGAGACCTTCTAATTCTCCCAGTCATGTAGAACCAAAGAAAGTATTCAGTACCACTCAACCTAAATCTTGTGAGAACACCATATCTGTCCAAAACACCTCTCCTCGGACTGTTTCATCTGCTTTCATTGCTAAATCTGATGGCATAATTTTTAAACCCAAATTTTGAAAAGCAAATGTGTCATCAAACAAATGAAAAATTGCTAAGAAAACAATTTTTTTCAAAATCCTCAAAGCAACATCATGTGCGGAAAGTCAAATCTCACATTGATGAAACAACAGTTCCGGAGGTCACAACTGTTCCCACCTCTCTGAAAGTTAATGGTCCGAAGAAAGCTATTCCTAATCCTCAAGTAATTGAATATGACTACTGGATAGATGAAAAGACATTATCCTTTTGTTTGTTTCCTAAGAACTCAAAAAAACATTCCCAGGAAACACAAAGTTGTTCCGAAGTCACAATCAAAGTCCAAAGCCCGTGCCTATGTCCCTAAATCTAACTCGGAGCCTAGAAGCTCCACCACTCACTAATTTTGCAGACACTTTGTGCTTCGGAGCAAGAAACAATATGGTATATTGATAGTGATTGGTCCATGCACATGATGGGGCTGAAAAACTTTCTGCGGGATCTCAAGCTTTCTCCAAACGCGGGTTACATGACGTATGGCAACAACTCCAATTCTCAAATTCGTGGTTATGGAATTCTCACCAATGAAAATTTCTCTATCTAAAATGTAGCTTATGTAGATGACCTGAAACATAATTTGATAAGTGTAGCTCAGCTCACTGACTCAAATCGACGTGTCGAGTTTTGCAAGAAGCACAACTATGTAATGACTGAAGACCTAAAAGAGTGCTTAATCAAGTCAAATCGCAACAAGAACATGTACCCACTCGACATAAACATGATTATTGGCAAACCACAACTCTGCCTTCTCTCCAAATCTGTTCCTGACGTCACTTGGTTATGGCACCGAAGGCTTGCTCATCTGAACTTTCGGTACATGAATGATCTCGTATTTGGTGAAATGGTGAGAGGTTTACCTCTTCTCAAATTTGAAAATGATCATTTATGTGCTGCATGTAAGTGCGGAAAGCAATCGAAGAAAGGTCATCCTGTTATCATCGAAAAATCAATCTCGGAGCCATTGGAGCTTTTACACATTGATCTTTGTGGACCATCCACTATAGAGAGTCTTCATCATAAGAAATACATTCTTGTGATTGTTGACGACTTTACAAGGTTCACTTGGGTTTTCTTCCTTAGACTGAAGTCCGAAACAGCCTCGGAACTCATCAACTTCATTAAAGGAATTAAAGTCCTCATCAAACTCCCTGTTAGGCGTATCCGAAGTGATAATGGTTCGGAATTCACCAATGGATCCATTGAGAAATTCCTCACCGAGAAAGAAATTGATCACAACTTCTCAGCACCGTACACTCCACAACAGAACGGTGTAGTTGAAAGACGAAATAGAACTCTTGTTGAAGCTGCTCGATCCATACTTAACTTTTCAAACCTACCACTCTACCTCTGGGCTGAAGCCGTATCAACTGCGTGCTTCACTTAAAATCGGAGTATCATCAATCGACACCTCAACATGACACCGTATGAAGCAATGAATGGTCGGAAGCCAACGATCTCGTTTCTTCATGTTTTCGGATGCAGATGCTTCATCAAGAACAACTGTGATCAGCTTACCAAGTTCCAACCTAAAGCTAATGAAGCCATCTTTCTTGGATACTCTTCTAAATCAAAGGCTTACAGAGTTCTTAATCAGAGAACTCGTGTTCTGGAAGAAAGCTTTGATGTTACATTCGATGACAATTTCGTTCAAAATTTTGGCCCAACCCATGTTACAACTCACATTATGGAGTCTGATGCTCCAACGCCAGGATGTCCGAACCAGCAAACAATCCTTGAAGTCAACTTTGAAACTCTCTTTGGACCTTCCGAAACAACCCTTGATTCGGAATCTCGAACAAGGCAAATCTCAACTCCGGAAGCTCCTGTCTCTCAAAATGTCTTCGGTCCAATCCCAAGCGTTCCTCCATTTGATTCTGAACTGTTTCAACCTTCTCAGGTTGAGGGGGAGAACGGTCAACCCTCTCTTGAATCAAATATGGATGGTTTCCAGGATTCAGCTACTGATTTCGATGACTCCAATCCTATCAACATTGATGATAACGAAAATTTCTTTGAGTTCCCTTCTGATGATGATGTCAACCTCTCCGGTTCAGAAGTCCAGGGGGAGCATCACCCTCAGGTTCAAACCATTCAGGGGGAGGAACTCAACCCTATTGTTGATATTGGATCGTCTGTTGCACAAGAACTTCCAAGGTTACACGCTTGGACCAAGGATCATCCTCCGAACCAAATAATCGGAAACCCAAACGCTGGTGTACAAACTCGCTCTGCCACAAGTGTTCAAAATGAATATCATTTTTCGGCATTTATCTCCATGGTTGAATCCAAATCTATCAAGGAAGCATTAGAACATGCTGACTGGATTACTACCATGCAGGAAGAATTGGTAGAATTTGATAGAAATAAAGTTTGGTCTCTCGTCCCTCCCCCTCAAAATCATCCCATTATCGGTACTAGATGGGTATTTTGCAACAATTTAGATGATGCATGAGTTATCATTCAAAACAAAGCAACATTGGTGGCTAAAGGATTTACATAGATTGAAAGCCTTGATTATGATGAGACCTTTGCACCTGTTGCACGTCTTGAAGCCATCAGAATCTTTCTTGCTTATGCAGCTCACAAAGGCTTCAAAGTTTACCAAAGGGATGTTAAGAGTGCTTTTCTTAATGGCGAACTTGACAGTGAAGTATATCTTCAACAACCTCCCAGTTTTGTTAATCTTTCATATCCGAACTACTACTACAAGATCCGGAAAGATGTCTACGGCTTAAAGCAAGATCCTCGCGCATGGTACGAGACCCTTACAGATTTTCTCAAGCGTTCAGCTTTCCAACGAGGAATTTTAGATCCCACTCTATTCTGAAGGTCAAATGGAAATCATCTTATGCTGGTCCAAATTTACGTTGACGAGATCATTTTTGGATCTACGGATTCATCAATGGTTGTTGACTTTGCTAAACTAATGATCAATCGATTCCAAATGAGCATGAATAGGGAGTTAAGCTTCTTTATTGGTCTCCAAGTCAAACAGAATAACAGAGGAATTTTCATTCACTAAGAGAAGTACATTTCGGAACTCCTCAAAAAGTACTCAATGGACACATGTGCCTCAGCCAAGGTACCAATGGGTTTCGGACACAAGATCTTTGCCAACCCTTCAGGTGTAGCAGTTGATGAAAAGAAGTACAGAGGAATGATTGGATCTCTGCTCTATCTCACAACAAGTCGTCCGGACATCATGCTTGCAACATGTTTGTGTGCCAGATTTCAAGACAACCCAAAGATGTCTCATCTCTTGGCTGTGAAGCAAATTTTCTGATACCTCAAAGGTACTAAAAGTCTCGGAATCTGGTACCCAGTAAATGAGAGCTTCATACTTCAAGCATATTCAGATTCAAACTATGGTGGTCTTCAACTGGATAAGAAAAGCACATTAGGCGGCTGTCAATTTTTAGGTGGTCAATTGGTTAGTTAGTCATCCAAGAAATAGAACTGCATTGCACTCTCTACAGCCAAAGTAGAATATGGTTACCTCTTTCAATGCATTCCTCTCTATTGTGATTCTTAAAGCGTCATTGCGATTTCACACAATCCAATGCAGCACTCTATGACGAAGCACATTGACATACAGTACCATTTCATAAAAGATCATGTTTTAAATGGCAATATTGAACTTATTTTTGTTCCATCTGACGATGAAATTGCTGATGTCTTTACTAAGGCATTAGACGAAACCAAATTCAATGGTTTTCTGAACAAAATGGGTAGGATGATGCCTAATCCTTAATTCTTTCAAGAGATATGTACTCTTTGATGGCAACATCATAAAGTATAAGGTGATTCCGGATCAAAATCTTTTTACTCTTCGGAATCAGTACCTCTCGGAACAATCAGGATCATTTTATGTGTCTTGTAATCTAACCTCCCATCTCAGTGTTAATATGTACAGTCTCAAAGCTTTTTGATGTTTAAGGACCAATATAGTTACAATGGTCACAATTTTGTCTTGGAATATACTTCATAATGGCATCCCGGAATTCCACTCCGGAAAGGTATTGAATTTCATGCTTCGAAATTTGCTTAAATTCTACTCCGAAATTTTTAAATCTTGTTCCGGAAGTCTTGCAAATCTTATTTCAGAAATTCTTTCAATTTTCACTCCGAAAATTTTTTGCTCCGGACTCATCTCTCAAAATTTACTTCGGAAATGACTCAAAGGATTTCAGCACCGGAATTCAAACATGTTTGACTCTGGAATCTCAAACTTCTCTCCGGACTGATCATTATTCCGGACCACTTCTTCAAAATAATATACTCTGGAATACATCTCTTTACCCTCCGGATCTCAAACTGTCCGAAATCGATCATCCTGAATCCCAAGAGTCCATAGGATGAAACGTTTTTTAAACGGTAACTTTTGAGGATCCTTATCTTCCTTGAAATTCGTGCCACGATTGCACGTCTCCAAAAGCAACCATCAAATCGCCATTTAGGGGTTTCCTTTCTAAGCTAGAAGCCATCCCTACCTTTCCTTTCCCAAGTCAACTCACTCCCAAAAACGGTTATTCATTAAATGCTACTCGGTTGCGTTTCGGATCCTCATCATTACTTTTCATGACCCGAACCATTTCACTTACCTATAAATACTCTCCAAAACCCTCTTTTACCTCTTTATGTGCTCAAATACTCTTAAATACCTCAAAACCTTTGTGTTCATCGTGTTCTTGAATCTCTCATAACAGTTCATCAATGGCGTCACAATCTTCAACTCTGCAACCACCTGTCACTGATTCATCACCAAAGAAGACTGCCACCAAGAAGAAATCATCCAAAGGTTCATCCTCTTATCAATCACCTGAGCCATTTATTAGGGATACGACTCAACTTTTCTCGATCAATCCTATGGATTTCGATGAACCCATTAGAGTGATGATTGAGTTCATTGCAAATCATGCCATATCCATCCCTCTCACCAAAATCCCAGACCCCTCTCTACCACTCAGTCTCTTACACACCGCTTTCATGAGAATCAAAATCGTCAATGGTGTTCTCGAAACCAAAATCACGGGTGATAGGATCGTGCCCATTCACAAATCGACATTTCTTAGGGCCACTGGTGTGAAAGAAAACCCCAAGGGTTTTAAGGTAAAAGAACCCACTAAAGAAGAATTTCAACTGTTCTTGAACCATATTGGGTACAACCAGGATTACAAGGCCAAGGACTTCAAGAAATCAGCCGTTTCCGAACTATGGACCGTGCTGATGCACTTCAAAATTTGAGGGCTTGTATGTGGTATACAACATCTACTCCGGACGCAACAATGTTGTCGATCTTCCGGTGGTGCTATGGCAGGACTTCCGGAAATTCGCAATCAAAAGGAAGACCAATGAAATTTCAAGACCTAGGTTTTGGGCTCTGACGCTTCAATAACTCTACAAGGAACGATCTGAACCCATTCCGATCTGCACCATTCCGAAGGAGGTATATCTAACCTTCAAAATTGTTAAGCATTATAGAATTTCAGACCAATCTTCTTTTGGTCCCGTTAGATGTTTTCCAGACCATATGTTGGCCCTAATTCCTTCTGATTCCATTTATTTGAAACATCATTTAGAGACTTCGGTTGTGTTTGACCCAACACAACCTGCCCCAGTCTCTATTGAGCCTACTCCGGAAGAGGCCAATCCTTCTGTGTCCGGAGCAAAAGTTAAAAAGTCTGCCAAAAGGAAGACTTGTCCTTCAAAGCCAAAGCCTAAAAAGAAAACCAAAGTCAGTTCTTCCTCTCAACAGGAAGGAGCTTATGACATTCAGGCTTATTTTGGCCTTCCGAACACCCCTCCTACCCACTCATCTGAGGTACTCCTCGATGTTTCAAAAAGGTCATGCCGGTGTTGAACAAAGTTCCTTGCCCCCTGGAACAAACCCACGTGTCACATTTGCTATCACAACTCCTTCTACACGCACACACTCTGTAACGCCTTGTTCCGGACCCTAAGCATTCTGAGGTTAGAGTTGTCCTTCCAACCTCTGGTGCCTCATTTAGTCTGATACCCGGTAAGGGTACAGGACGACCAGGTGTTAAGGATCCTTTGTGGGAAGATTTTGTGAACAGGGCACACTCTAGGCATCCGGAACTTACAAGATCCCAAGTTGAAGTCACTCTCATCTCCATGCGAAACCGTTCCATTCAAAGCAACCTTCCTTATGTTGCTCCTTCAGATGAGCTTGCTGATCTTGAGTTCACATCCGTAGAAACTCCAAAGTCTCCTCCTCATGCTTCCAATCCTTCAGCTTCGGATAATGAAATTTTCGAAGAGGTGCTGCTGACCACAGATGTTGCACACATTGCTGATGCTAATGTGTTTTCCTCAGTTCAACTTCACTCAAAGCCATCTTCGTCCAAGCCTGCTTTTGATTCCGAATCCTTCTCCTCCACTCAAAATGAATCTGAATCAACTCAAAAACTTCATGATGATGCAGCTACCAACAAACCTGGTCCTTCAGTCACTCCACTATATCCGGTATCTCCGAAATACAATCCTCAACATTCCAGCTCTGACAATGGATCTTTCGCAGGAAACCACATTGATCCATTTGCCCTTTTGGACATTCAAGCCAATGTGTCCGACACCATGAAGAAGGTCGAATCCACCATGAAGAAGGTCGAATCCATTGAAACCTCTGTAACAAAGCTTAATTCCAAACTGGATGAGAAAGTCTTCGGACTTTATTCGAAACTTGATGCCATTCTTCAAGCTATATCTGAAGCCAACAATTCCGGACCTTCCGTAGCTGAACAAGAAGCTCAACTAGATCAACTGATCTCCCTCTGGCTTAAACACTCAATCGAAGAAGTTGAAGCAAAATACGATGCCTTCGTTGAGCATTATCTCGATACAATCACCACAATGCTCAAAGTATATGACGACTTGGTTGCTGCTACCAATGATCTCATCAAGTAGACCCATATTCGTCATGAGAAGCAGATTCAAAGACTGGAGAAGGAAATTAAGAAGAAGGACGAAATGAACTTGATCATCCAACAATCCCTCATCAAATTGCTCCGATCCACTTGGAACATTGTTGATGTGCCGAATCACAAGTTTGATGAGATGCTTGTTATCCTTGAAAATTTATTTGATCATCTCTCCTCCCAAGCGAACTATTGAAGCTTATGATACTCTCACTGTTCAACTCAACACCGGTCTTCAAAAGGTGTTTGACAAGTTTTCTGATCTTAAGGATTCAATGACGCTTGCACCGGTTTCCAAGACCACCGATGCAAGTGGGGGAGAAGGTCCAAGTCAACCATGGAAGCCTGCCTCGGAATTTCAACTCCAAGATGAAGACATCAATTCCGATGATGAATTCCAAGTTCTTTCCGGACTTCTAGGCAACAATGATGATGATGATGATGACAGTGAAGAAGAGGAATATGTCACTAATGGAGTTCTTGCTCTTGAAGCCCCAAAGAAATTTTTTCCAAAGGTGATGACTGAAGAAGAAAAGAGGATCTAGTCTGCAGTCTCTTGGCCTTCCTCTTTACCTGATGTTCTTTTAAGGGGAATCATAATGGCTAAGGCTAAATCCTTTATGACTGCTCAAGCCTTCCAAGCCACCCCTTCAGTGTCACCTCTAATTCTGGATCCTAAAATTACTCCGATAGATGAAGGTTCCCCACTCCGGATCCCTGATTTCATTCCGGAAGAACCTCTTCCGACGCCCACTTCGGAATTTGTTATTGATGAGAACATGGCGCATGTTATCTCGACCCTAACGAAACACAAAGGCAAGAAACCCATCGCAGTCGAACATCAAGCCTTCCGCTCCGGACCTCCACCAAAGCAAAAATTTGGATGGTCTCAGGAGGAAATTAACAAAGCATTGGAAGACAGCATCCGGATCCAAGCTCTTAAAGATAACCTTGATCCGATGCGTGGTATCTCTCCACTATGTCGTGAAGTCATCATTCATGATTCGGACATAGTACCCTTTATGTACTATGAAATTCCTTCCGATGATTCGGAACAGCTTGATATTCCTCTCTCATCCTTCAACAAATTTTACATCAAATTTGCTCCTCTCCATCCTAATGAGAATCCGGACGTCACCATCCGGAAAAAACGTGAAAGGTTAAAAACTTTCTACGACAAGAATGCACTTCCCCTAAAGGAAGTATGGACGAGGAAGAAGATTACAAAGATTTATGGGTACGGAAGGAAGATCCTCACGAAATTTGAACTCAAGTGTCCATTGTTCCGATATCACATCATCCGGAACAAACCAGCTTACCGCACCTTCACCGATGCTGACTTTCCGGCAATGAATCCGAATGATATTCTCACTTTAGCAGCTCACTTTCGAGGACTCCAAAAAGATGATATCAGCATGGGTGCTTACCATGCTGCTCTGAGCTTCCTCAAAGATTACGTCGCGGAATTTTGTCGATGCGACTATGAGTTGGATCATCTATTCAGAACTGAAGATTTTGTTGCCAAGATTGAATATGTGTTTCCGGAATCTGAACTACTAGCTGAAGATCCTATTGATGATTCGGTTCTAGGGTTTGTGTACAAGAAGAAAAGGACAAACAAAAAGGACTTTTTCCAAGTCCTTGACAAACACCTAGTTCCAATAAAAGCTCTTCAGAAGTTCATCAGCAGTGCGTCCAAGTCTGAAGCTCTGGAACAAGTGAACGCAAAGTTTGTGAGTCGGCTGACCTGGTACATCGAAGTCCGAGAATGGTTGTTCCGAGCCTACACATTCATCAAAGAAGATGCGATCTAAGCTGACTTGATTGCTAAGTTCACTTAGGGGGGAGATTGTTGGAACCTGAAACTGAACCTCTAGCAATCCTAAATCCTTTTGTCAATTCCGAAGTCAGTTGTAGTTCCGAAGTGAAGTCTGTTGCGGAATCTGTTAGTGTCCGGACCTGATGTTAACTTGGTGATATGAAGAAAGATACTGAAGGCATTCCAGAATGAACCTTGTGTCCGGAATGTTTGTTGTTCCGGAATCTGTATCTTGTCTTTATGCATTAAATGTATTTGTTTTCTGTTTGATTTAACTAGTCATAGAACTTGGCTTTATTTTTCAACACGGATATTCAGAGTGTGAGATGTAATTCTTTTATCCAGTCCTATGTTTGTAATCGGTTAGTACCATGTTTCATGTACTCCTATTTATAGGAGAATTCAATGTTAAATCAATAGACGAATTTGTTCAAACCTTTTAGTAATATCTCATTTACTTCACTCTCTCTTCAACATTCCCTTTGTTCTTCATTTATTAACTTTACTTTGATCTTTAGTCTCATTCTTCATTTATGGCTTGAACATTTGTTGAATACATTAACTCAGACTTGATTGGTCAATCCATACTTGACTAGAATATTCATTAGTAAGCAGACATTGATCTTAAAGTCTTATCTCAAGGTTTGAGTTTTCAAACCTTGTCCCTGCGCATCAGATCAATTTGTTCTCTCAATAATGATCCAAGCAATAGCCCAAATAGGCGCCCGATCATTGTCCAAAATAGAGCACCCCGATTCTAGGGTTTCCACATAAAATGATAACTAGGGTTAGTGTTCCACACTTAACCCCTGAAGGACTTAATTCATTAAGTCCAATACTTCATTAAGTTAATTGTAGGGCATTACCGAGTATAATTTTAAAGTTCAATTAACAGCTCAACGCGGGTCCCGACAAAACTTAAAAACTAGGGTTTTCTGGACATCAGGGTTTTCTAAACCCTAATTAGGGTTTACAACCGAAACATGTGCCGCTCAGACTAAAGTTAGTTGCTTAGGTAAAACTAATGTGTAATAAGTCGGGCACCACCCACTGCCACCTCGACCATTGGTGGTCAGCAGCGGTCTGCGGCGGCAGCCACCCAGTCACGACGATGGTGGCAGTTTCGAGTTAGAATCCAAACAAACAACTCCCACAATAACAATCACATAGAAAACACATGTACACACAATATTACACTGACACAGCCACCTCGTTTTCCGGCAAACCAAGATGCAAACACACACACACATACACTCCTCACGACGTGCAACAGCAACACACACATACACGAAACATGAGCAACAAATGAAATGCACACAACTCAGCCACCCTCGTGGTAGCAGGAAGTGGTCGGAGAGCGATAGCAAACGGGACAGCCACATGTAGTGGCGGCGGTGGCGGCGAAGACGTAGCAACAGAAAAGAACTGAGAAGGAAATGCGGGGCGACCCTTAACCGAGAACGGCAACAACAAAAACCACGAGCCTCATTTCTTCCTACTTCTCCCCTGTCATGGTGTCCAAACTTCGGTCTTCGTCTTCATTGGCAGCGGGCGCAGAGGTGGTGGTGCTCGGCTAAGTGGTTCATGTCGGTGGCAAAGAGCTTGCGGTAGCTGGAGGTGTGGAAAGATAAGGGTAGCGACTGCAAGATTTAGGGTTAAGGTTTGAGGAGTTGTCTAAATGAAGGCCAAGGGAGGGGGTGACGGGTCTTAGCCCGCCTCCAACTTCAAACTTATGTCCATTTTCCACTTTTAGTCCCTTCTTCCCCATTCTTTTTCAAATTAAGCCCATAGTTTACTCTATAGCCCTCCTGATTCTAAAAATCCTTTCAATTCAAGTCCAAAAGTTACCAAAAATCCCCCGGCATCCAAAAATCTATTCATACCTAGTCCGAAAATTACACTTTAACCCCCGATTTCCAGAATTTATAACATTTAACTCCTCGCGCTAATACTCTAATAAATTATTACAGATTTAGGGCTTTCATAGAAATATAAAATACTTCCCGGGGTTTTAGGGTTTATTATCTATTTATCTTATTTATTTACTTATTTTATTTTATTTCATTTATTTTTAACGGGATGTTACAATTCTCCCCCACTTAAATTTGATTTCGTCCTCGAAATCAGTTCCCGCTTCTACTTCTTGATGCACTCCCCCACAACAACCAAGATGTACGAAAATCCACATAATTAATTGGTCCCCGAGCTTCTCGGCCAAACACCAGCATGCTAATCTCGCACCAAAAAGGGCATCACCGCATTGAAAACTAACTGATCACATACTGAACTAGACCACACTCTTACTTGGCTCCGACAGCCCAGCTAATCTATCCACTATCAACACTCGGGCTCACCTTTGATCAGACGATAATAGACGAGTAAACCCTCAACCTGGGCTCCTAACACCCTAGGGTCTAAGCACAAGCACGCCTTACATATACTATCACAACTAAGACTAATACAGATCGAAGGGAAAATCCAACAGGTGCCGATGATCTTATTGCGAAACCAGAAGATTTAGCAGTTGCGCAGAAGTTTGGAACTTAGAGAAATCTGACTGAGAACTGAATCTTGGCTCAAAGTCTTCTTGCTGTGAGGTTCCACTCTCCCCACTTGAAACATGCTAGAAAATGAGAACTTCATAGTCCTTCGATACCCATACTAACTCATGCTTTACCATTTCATTCCAACCACCTACACATGAGAATACGAACCCACACCACATTCACAAATTCCAACTCGCACACTATAAAGGAAAAAGATAATTAACCCATTCATAGCAAGAGATCAATTTAAACAAAGTTAAATAAGATAATTCCATTTAACTTATCATCCAAGATTACAAATGAAATTGAAACATATACGGAAGTTTCAGACGAATACCAATACTACCACAATTGCTAAATAGAAGAACTGCCAACTCAAATCTCGGTCCTCAGGACCCCGACGGTCCCATGACGATTGTCGGGTAACTACCAAAGCTAAGGGTGTAGGATCCAGCACCTCACTGAGAAAAGGACAATGAGCTCTAATGTGGCCTTCCTGACCGTAGTGGAAACAAACTCGCACACTCCGGCTTCAATGTCTACCAAAATGGCCCTCCTCGCCAGACCTGTAACATACAAAAGATTTGCGCCTCCCTCCAACTGATCCTGAACTCTGGCCGACGGATTGGAACCATTTCGCTGCAGGCTGGGACTGATTCAGAGCCTGAAACTACTCCCTCGCATGGGTCTCCATCTCAATCTCTCCCCTCCTCGCGACATCCTGAAGCTCAGTGAGAGAACCATAGATTTTGGTGGACACGAACTGGAAAATATCCGTCTTAAGCATGCTCAAATACCAAGTCATCTGAGCCTGCTCTGAAGCAGTGAACTCAGGACTGAACAAAGCCCTCTCAGTGAAAATCTTCGTGATCTTCGTCACCGACTCGGTTGTTTGTCTCAGATCCAGGTACTCTTGGGCTTGTCTCTCTCTCTCTCTCTCTACTAGGGGAACATACCCTGAACGGAACATCTCCGAGAACTGACCCTAAGTCATTGTGGCCCTCTACTCGGGAATATAAGAACTACACACCAGTCTCCACCAATCCTTTGCCCCCAACCTAAGAAGGTTCAAGGCGCACTTGAACTTCTGGACATCCGGACAAGAACACGTGAAGAAACAACCCTCTACATGTGATAGCCATCTCATCACCACAATCGGGTCCGAGAACCCATCAAACTCTGGGGGCTTCGTATATCGAAGTCCCGATACTATAAACCTCTCTCTCCTCGAGCCCTAATGGCAGCAATAGCCATGGTAGCTACAACAACAAAACCCTCAAAAAGTGCAGCATAGCGATCATCAAATAGTTCAATCATGGAAGCCTTGACCATCCCGAACAACTCTAGTGTAATCTCCCTGATCGCCTCATCCACGTCTGCAACAATGATCCCACGAATCTCCTCCTCACTCATACATGCTCTCCCGGTGTTACCAGTCCTTAATCCTGAACCTTCAGAATCCGCCATACTGAAAATACATCAAAGAAAGATTGGACATCACAATACAGTGCTCAACACACTACTACTATTAGTTCCTTAGCAGCCCCAAAATTCCTCCTAAATCTCATACAGATCCTATATTTTCAATAGTACGGGCCCATACTACCTTCTACACCTATCCGTAGTTGATTTAGAATTCATTCCAAGGTTCTAAGTCACTACACTAGGCCACTCCTAGGTATGCTAACATCCACTTCTCCTGCGAGCTACAACTAACTTCCTAGGCACTCTTCCTAGGATTACCCTCGCTCCCGCACCACTGGTTGCTTTTATGCATGCTTGTGGTACACAATAAGGGGTTAGATAGACTGTCAAATAATCAACTATGCATTCAATCCACAACCAAACATGGAATATGAATTAAAGACCAAGTCGATCATTCTAAGGATATTCAATCCCGACCATATACAACTAATCAACATACACGCAACAATCACATAATCAAAAGCATATATCAGGTAAGCAATTCCCTAAATCAGAAGGCATCACATAAATCAAGAATTTCTATACAACAGTTTCTAAAGAACCTTATCCAGTAGCATGCTTTTATAACAATTCATATATCAACAAAAATAAAAATGCAGCAAACATAACAACTATGGGTATTTTGGGAACAATTCTCATGTACGGGCTCTAGCTGACTATACACACCACATCCTCCTGAAAAGTCAAAGTTAAGTCAAGTCCCACGTTCCCGATCCCAAACCTACAATCAAACAAGAACATGATAAGAGACTGGGCCCATGTCCTTATCCCAACCCTTTTATTATAAATTATTTATTTCAAAAACATTCTACAAAAATTCTTGGATCCTAGTTTGAGACTGGATTCGCACATTTGTTCCTCCAATTCACTCAAACCAGGGCTCTGATACCAACTTGTAACGTCCCATTTTCACAACGAAAATTTTTCATTTTTATTAAGGTAAAACTTCCAAATTTATAAATCCATTATTAACCATTTATTCCAAATTACATTTATTAAAAATCAGAGTATCATAGAAAATGCGAAATCCTCAATGTTGTTGATAAATGTGTACCGTCCCACCTTTGCCTTCCCATAGCCACTGATGATAAGCATATAGCTTAGTAAGTTTCCCCCAAAATACCACCATACAAACGGGTAACGTATATAATCAAACAAGTTGGGTCCAGTCAACCATCGGATTGGAATACCCCAGGCCCAATCAACCTCCGGTTCCAGTCATCCTCGGGATGGAATACTCCAGGTTGGAATTCCAATATACAATGTGTCCAATCAGCCATCAGGCTGGAATACCCAGGGTTTGTTGGCCTACTGCCTCAACCCTACTGCTCTTCCCGAGCCTCCATGCATACGGCTTACAGATGGCCTGCACCGAGTATCTTGACCTACAACACAAAGCAGGACCGCCTCAACCCAAACCAAACACAACATGTCGACATATAAAAATCAGGATCAAGTAGGCACACAACACATGCAAACAAAAATCATACACCTCACTACTGCCTACTAGTCCTCTCACATCATACAGTCCTGCTATCAACTAACCTCCATAGAATGTGTAACCATAAGTAACCATAGGTGAGATAGCCACTCGAACAGATGATTATACTCTAGAGCCACAACCAGACAAGGAACATGCAAGAGAGCCTAGACCAAGAGTTCTCAGCCTATCCTACATGACCACAGACAGTCCCTAAGGCACTTCATAGATGATAACCGGAAAGCACATATAACATACTGTTCTACATATTATTACAGCAAATCAGCATACTTAATACCATGAGACAGATCTAACAGATCACTACAACATAGCAATATACTCCATACCAAAACACAAATATAACAGATCACTAACGCATAACAACAAACTAAATATCAATAATCCAAGGACTGCATGGCCGTATATACTCAGAGGTGAGATAGTCACCCGGACAGGTGATCCTAGCCTAGAACCACAACCAAACAAGGAACAGGTAAGAGTGCCTATACCAAGATTCATCAGTCTATCCTACGTGACTATACAATCCCTAAGGCATCCCTCTACTAATAGATAACCAAAACTAGTGGGCCGACATTGGTACCTTCGACCCACGGGTACAGTGAGGCGAAACTCACCTCGATATGAGTGTAGGAAACCACCATAGCAACAAAGAACTCTACTAGCTTTAACTCACTTCCAATCACCTACAGGAAGGTACTTGAGTCAATCCCCGATCACAGGTCATAGTCACTTGCAACAGTGAATATTTCATATGAAATGACGATTAGGGTTCCACATAAAATGACGAGTGGGGTTAAGTAAGGACACTTAACCCGTTAAGGACTTAATCACCTGTAATGCCCGCATATTCGGTCTAGTCAATTTAAAGATAATAAGCGTTAAAAATGATTTTTTGATAAAAGATTATTTAGCATAAATAATCTTAACCAAAGTTATATTATATGTCACAAGGATTTCATACATATAAAGAACACTGAAATCCGACTTATAACGAAGAAGTTATGACCCGTTGAAGTTTCACGATTAAACCGACACGACTCCGCGTATCGTAAAAAGTAAATTTTTGACAAAATACTTTTTAGCCTTAGTGACCTAAATGAAAGTCTTTTTATACGTTAAACCGAGAGCGTGCCTATAGAGAACGTCCAAGTCTTACTTCGTTAGCGGAAGTTATGAATTTTCTAAGGTTTAGCGTAGCAGTATACACCTCGGAAATCGAATTTTAGATCGATCGAATATTAGTCGACACAACGTAAACAAGAATTAAAGATCTCGTTAATAGGAGCTCGACGATATAAAGACAGTCGAAAATGGATGTCGGATGACAAAGTTATGAATTTTTAACGGACTTTAACTGTCTAATCCTGTTAAAATATAACTTTAAAAATCAAGTCAAAAATAGCCGACGGAGTCTAAACAAAAGTTGTAGATCACGTCGCTACCTACGCACGAATATAAATAACGTAAAAAACAAAGCACGTAAGCAAAAGTTACGGATTTTAGAAGGTAATTAATGTTTGGATTAAACCTCGAAGTGCCACGTGGCAATATCTGGCCCACAACTTCCTCCCCATAGCTTGGAATGGGATCACGACATGTGGCATGAGTACGCCCAGTGTAACCTTTAAAAAGCCATTACGCTAAGCGTAATTCTTGAGTATGCCCCGCATACTCGGTTGCTGGCAGCTACAAATAGAGCTCATTTCTCACTCTTTTCTTCACACCTCTTCAACTAATTCTCTCACAAACCTCCCAATGTCCTAAGACCTTCTCTCTAGCCCTTCCTAGGAGTTAGTAACGAGCCCCGGAGCGCTGGAAAGCCCCAAGAAGAAGAGCTTCCGGCTTAGAAGTTCTGTCTGCGCATATCCCGGTTTCTCGCTAAACCACCTGTAAGTTAAGTTATGCTTACCATAATTTAATTATAACTTATGTTTAAGTTCATTATCATTATTATGAACCTATAAACAAGATTTATCAGTGATTCCAAGTTGTTATACTGATTGATCTACTTACTGGGATGAGGTTTAGGCTGGATTAGTGAGGTGTTTAAAGTGGGATTTCCAAACAGTGTACTTCGTATACCAAACGGACCCTACCTCCGATATGATCTCACCTGGTTTTTACTTACTTGATAGATCTTGAAGTAGAATTTGAGTTAATGAGGAATCTAGACTAATAAGTAGTCGCAATAAATATTAGACTAAAACTTAGTGATAATGATACTAGGTTTCGTCCAAGGAAAAGACAATTGCTAGAAGCGAAGCGCTGCCCTAATTTTGAGTCATCACTTTAACATGTGAGTGCGTAGTCCCTTTCATGAACATCATTTTAATACAAGTATTAATAAAATTATTAAATATATTGTAACGCCCTGTTTCGAATTGTTTCCCATTTTGGGGTGGTGATCAGGGATTGGGTATTAGCAGGCTTAGGAACCTCGAAGAATTGAGATTTGCACTCATTTGGGGGGTGGATAATGTAATTTGGATGATTCGGGTATTTCGGTAATTTGTCACCTCGGGAATTTATGGAAATTGAATGTTTGTTCGGGAAATGGTAAGGCAATTATGAATTTATTAAGGTGTAAAGCTTGTTGTTACCTTTTCATGGATATAAAGATCGTCGGAATCGGGTTTATAAAGAAGAAGTTAGGGCCTTTGGAATGTGTTAAGGTTTTAGGGGGGAAACCCTAGTACACGGGGCGTACCTAGGGAGTATGCGGGGCGTACTGCTGCGGATGAGGGTACACAAAACCCTAGAAATCGTCTCTAAACCTCCATGGTTGTGATTTTGAGCTCATGTATGTGTATTGGTGCAAGGTTGGGGGATCAAGGAAGATCTTGTGGATCTTGATTATGTGCTTCATTTCTATCTTGTTTGAGGTAAAAAGCTTTGACCTTATTCATTTCTATCTTAGATCTATGTTGTATGAGTTTTGGTTCATTTTGGTCCCAAGAATGAGATCTAGTGGTTTGGTACCACTCCAGGAGCTATGAGTTGCCACTCTTGGTGTCTCTGAGGTTGCAGATGCATAAAGTTGCCTCTTTTAGGGTTTGGAAACCCCCATGCATGAGATATTGTCCATTTGGTGAAAGTATAATGATTTATCTTGAAGTTTGGTTCTTTTGGGCTCAGATCTATGGTTTGGACTTCTGGACTTAAGCATTAAGAGCTTACTGTTGAAATTGGCTTAATGGATGAGTACGTTGGGTGTACAAGTCTGTATGCGCAGCGTACTAGCCAAATTGCATGTACGCTTAGCGTACAGCTAGGTACACCCCGCGTACTCAGTCAAGAGGATTTTGGCTTTTGGGCTTCGTGTTGGGCTTCCTTTTTGGGCTTAGGTGTTTGAGTTCTAAATGAGCCTTCTGAGTATAAGTGTTTTGGACTCGGAAATTGGTTGGGATTTAGGGTAAGTCCTATGTAAGGAGTTGGGCCCAATTTAGAAAATTGGGCCATATTTGGGCCTTGGTTGGTTATTGGCTTTTGGGCCTTTTAGGTTGGGAGTTTGGACTGTAACATCCCAAAATCGAGACCCAAAAATTTTTGTTTAATTATATTACTTATAAAAATAGTTTACGGAAAACATCGTTATCATCATTTCAAAACATCAAGTCACAAATCTCAATTCTTGAAAACCATAATATCAAATAGTAAAACGTCATAGTACAATCCCAGGGTTCTCAAAGTGGAAATCATGTGTGTGCGATGCGCTGCTACCCTGTCGGCTCCTTCCCTTAGCTGAAGAGGTACCTGAAACCAAAACTAAAAATTGTAAGCACAAAGCTTACTGAGTTCCCCCATCATACCTCATACCATACAATCATACATACTGTCGGGCAATTCTGGGGTGCTCGGCCTACCCGTGTGAAGCCATTTTGGGGTGCTCACCTACCTATGTCAAGCCATTATGGGGTGCTGACATACCCGTGTCAGGCCATTCTGGGGTGCCTGCCTACCCTCCGGTCTATCTCACCCGGTCACGGGGACTATTTCAATCCTACTACTACCACATAATAACATGTCATAATCATGTTGTCAGACATATTTGGGGTGTCCGACCTATCCTTCGGCCCTAACGACGGAATCGGGGGACTATTCCCCCTTACTACCACTATCACAAAGAACATATCATACTGGCACATAGAACACATCAAGTAATAGCAAATCAGACAATTATCACAGCGTCAGTCATCTTAACTGTAATCAACTACTAGTGGATCGCCCTTAGTGCCTTAGACCCACTTCTACTAGAAGGTAACTCACCTCAATGTCGTGTAGTGTCTGTGCTGTCCTCGGTATGGAAATCAACTCTTCTCGACTCCTAAATCCCTACACAACATCCTTTCTACATTACCAATCCATACTCATAACCCCTACTAGGGTCAACTCAAGTCGAAGTCCAAGTGAAGGTCAGAACCTTGGTCAATGTCAACTTTGGTCAAAGTCAACATCTGGTTGACTCGACTCGCTGAGTTGGTCCACCAACTCGCCGAGTCCCCATGTCCACAAAATTCCATAATCCTGTCCCTACTCGTCGAGTCTAGCAAGATCTCGATGATTTCGCCTTCAACAACACATCGGACTAACTTCAACCGACTCGCCAAGTTCGTCCTTGAACTTGTCGAGTCCATCTTCATCCTTATGAAGTTGCTCAGTCTATGACTCGCCAAGTTCATCCTTGAACTCGTCGAGTCCGTCTTTATGTGTTTGGGACATAGCCTTGAACTCACCGATGTTCTTCTTGAACTCGTCGAGTCCTTTGATCTTCAAGTCCATCACAAACCCTTAACAGGTTGAGTGTTCCTTCCACTCAACCAAAGACCATTTGAAGAAAACATTTGGGGAAAACGCGACCCGACTCGCTGAGTCACCCAAGCGACTCGCCGAGTCCCTCTCTGTCCAAAACTATTCAGTCGATTATAATGGGTCTTAATGCATCCAAGCCATAGATCTGACCTCCTAGGGTCCATTTTATAGGTAAAGTTCCAATCTTGACGTCCATGCATGGGGGTTTTTGGCTCAAAAGCCATAAAAAGTGGTATATAAGAAGCATGTGTCTCCCATGGCCATAAAGTTGGCACCTTTATGCCATGGGAACCCTCAATGGTTCCAGATCTGAAGTGTAACTCCAAACACACTCACAAAATCCGACTATAACTTCACAACTTATAAAAAGGGGGTAGAAAATAGCCCCAAAACAAGATCTAAGATATACATGGTCAAGGTTCAAGATTTTTACCTTGAAGGAACTGAGAATGAAGCAAAACCTCTGGATCTACTAGCTTCCACTTGAACTCCCAAGCTTTCTTCCCCTCTTCCAACTTCAAATGCACATAAAAGTCACCAAAAGCTCAAGAACACTCAAAAGGGGCTTAGGGTTTCGAGTTAGGGTTTCTCTGGGTTGGGAGAGACGATGGGGGCTAGGTTAAGGCAGAATAAGACGATTAAATCGGATGCAAACCCTAACATTAGTGTTTCATCCAGACAGCTCCTACTCGTTGAGTCGGTCCCCCGACTCGTCGAGTAGGTCACTAAACTTCCGGGTCCAAAGTCGAGTTTACTCGCCGAGTTGAGCCTCCAACTCGCCGAGTCCCAGGGAAAAACATGAAAAATACTTGAATTTAAATACGTACCGTGACCGGGTGTTACAAATCTACCTAGCTTATTTTAGACTTCATCCTCAAAGTCTGTTGCTCATCTCGTCCTCCGGCTCCCAGGTCCATTCCGAGCCTTTGCGGTGCTGCCATTGCACCGTCACCAATTCCACCCTCTTGTTCCTCAGATCCTTCGACTTCCTGTCGAGGATCGCCACTGGCTACTCGATGTAGTTCAGGCTCTCATCCACCTGAATATCCTCCAAAGGCACCACTTCCAAGTCGTCCACCAGACACTTCCACAACTGGGAGACGTGAAAAGTAATGTGAATCTGACTGAGTTCGGCTGGTAGGTCCAACCTATATGCCACCTTGCGCACCCTGGCTACAACCCTAAAAGGTCCAATGTACCTGGGGCCCAACTTGCCCCGCTTCCTTAATCGAATAACACCTTTCCAAGGCGACACCTTCAGAAGCACCATATCCCCGACCTGGAACTCCAAGTCCGAACGACGCCTGTCAGCATAACTTTTCTGCTGACTCTGAGCAATCTGAAGCCTGCTCCACACCTATTGGGTCCTCTTTGTAGTCTTGAGTACCACTTCGGTACTCCCCATGAGCATCTGGCCAACCTCACCCCAACATATCGGGGTCCTGCGCTTCCTCCCGTACAACATCTCGAATGGGGGACGGTCGATACTCGCGTGATAGCTGTTATTATAGGAAAACTCTGCCAAAGGAAGGTAAGTATCCCAACTCCCTCCAAAATCTAAAACGCATGCCCGCAGCATGTCGTCCAGAGTCTGGTTGGTTCGCTCACTCTGACCATCCGTCTGCGGGTGGAAGGCGGTCCTAAAGTGCAGAAGAGTACCCAGCTCGTCGTGAAACTTCTTCCAGAATCTGGAAGTGAACTGCACATCTCTGTCGGAAATCACCGAAACTGGCACCTCGTGCCGAACCACTACCTCTCTGATATAGATCTCGGCCAACTTCTCGGCCGAAATTCTCTCCTGGATCGGAATTAAATGGGCGCTCTTGGTCAACCGATCCACGATGACCCAAATCGAATCCACTCCATGCGCGGTCCTGGGAAGCTTTGTGATGAAATCTATAGTGATATATTCCCATTTCCACAGCGGAATATCCAACGGCTGGGTCTTGCCGTAAGGCCTCTAGTGCCCGACCTTGATGCAGGGCCACCAATAATCAAGACGAACATCCATGTACATCTTCGTCGCCCCGGGATGGATTGAAAACCGAGATTCGTGCGCCTCCTCCATCAATACCTGGCGCACACCTCCATGATATGGGACCCACACTCTATAGTGTAGAGACAACAATCTACAGCTGTCATAATCGAAGGAGGAAACCTGACCCATAATGTACTCACTCTTGCGATGTTCCTCCTTCATAGCCTCCTGCTGGGCCTCTCGAATCTGCTCCAACAGCGGGGTTACCACCGTCATCCTCAAACAAATATCTCTATTTGGCGCTGCCTTGCGGCTAAGCGCATTGGCCACGACATTTGCCTTCCCCGGGTGGTAGAGGATCTCACAATCGTAATCCTTCACCACATCAAGCCACCGACGCTGCCTCATGTTCAGATTCGGCTGATCCATAAGGTACCACAAACTCTTATGGCCCGTGTAAATAGTACAGCGGACCCCATAAAGGTAATGATGCCAAATCTTGAGGGCGAAAACAACTGCCCCCAATTCTAAGTCATGCGTCAGATAGTTCGCCTCATGAGGCTTCAACTGCCTCGAAGTGTAGGCGATAACATGCCCTCTCTGCATCAATACCGCGCCCAAACCCCAGATGGACGCATCGCAATACCCTACAAAATCCTCCACGCCCTCTGGCAGGGCTAAGATTGGCTCCTCGCACAATCTATGTCACAATGTCTCAAATGCGGTCTGCTGCTCAGGCCCCGACCGAAAGACCACGACTTTCCTTGTCAACCGGGTCAAAGGCACGACTATCTTGGAGAAGTCCTGAACGAATCTCTGATAATAACCTGCCAGTCCCAGGAAGCTCCGAATCTCAGATGGAGACCTCAGAACCTCCCACCTCATCATGGCCTCCACTTTGGCCGGGTCGACCGAAATCCCGTTCTGGTTGACAAGATGCCCCAGAAACTGCACCTCGCACACCGAGAACTCACACTTGGAAAACTTGGCATACAAGCTCTCCCTCCTCAGAGTCTCCAACACCTCTCGCAAGTGTTCCTCATGCTGCTCCTGTGTCTTGGAATAAAGCAAGATATCATCAATGAAAACTATTAGAGACCGATCCAACATCGGTCTGCACATGCGGTTCATGAGATCCATGAACGCGACAGGAGCAATGGTGAGCCCGAAAGGCATCACCACGAACGCATAGTGACCATATTGTGTCCGAAAAGCGGTTTTCTGGACATCCTCCTCTCTGACCCTCATCTGATGATAACCTGAACGCAGATCAATCTTGGAGAACCAAGATGCTCCCTGAAGCTGGTCAAAGAGATCATCGATCCTTGGGAGTGGGTAACGGTTCTTCACCGTTACATTATTTAGCTCCCGGTAATCTATACACATCCGATGCAACCCGTCCTTCTTCTTCACAAATAGAATCGGGGCTCCCCAGGGTGAACTGCTTGGTCTGATGAATCCCTTGTCTAACATCTCCTGAAACTGTGTAGACAACTCCTGCATCTCAGGAGGAGCCAACCGATACGGTGCCTTGGCTATCGGAGCCGCACCAGGGACTACGTCGATCCTGAACTCTATCTGCCTCTCCGGAGGTATCCCAGGCAGCTCCTCTGGGAATACATCCACGTACTCTTGTACCACCAGTACATCACTCGTCGTCACCTTACCCGCCTCTCGGGTATCCAAGACATAGGCGACATACCCTGCACACCCTTGCTAGAGATAGCGCCTAGCGCTCGCTGCTGAACATAAAGCTGGTTCACGTTGTGGCCTCTTGCCCTGAATCACCAGCTCTACCCCACTTGGGGTCCTGACCTGGACCAACTGCTAAGCACAGTCGATCACTGCCCCATTGGGGCTCAGCCAATCCATACCTATAATAACCTTGTTCCCCCGCAATGGTATGGGAACCAAGTCTACCGAGTAGCGTTCATAGAACAATCTCATGACACAATCCCTGAAAACCTCCGCTACTCGAACTGATCGGTCATCCGCAATCTCGACCTCTAGAGGGCAATCCAACATGTCCGAAGACTCAGGAAACCTCTTGCTGAGCGCAAGATAGAAAAATGATCGGGTAGCACCCGAATCAAACAACACCTGAACTGGGATACCGTTCACATGGAACGATCCTAAACAAAACATATAACATGACACATCGGTATCATAAGCGACATATAATAAAAGCTAGAGAGAAAAAATCATACCCGTCACCACATCGAGTGCGGCGTGTGCCTCCTCGACTGTTAACTGGAAAGCTAGGCTCGTCACCAGTGGAGCGTCTGACTTGACCTTCCGACCATCCGTAACCCGAGTAGTCGCTGGAGTCGGCGCCATCACTGGCGCCGCTGCTGCTGCTGTCAGCCTAGGGCAGTTGGCCTTTTTATGGCCCCTCTGATTACAATGAAAGCAAATCAGGTATGAGGTCTGAACAGTGGGGGAAGGGGTAGTACAATCCCTGCCAAAGTGCCCCGTCTTGCCGCACTTGTAGCGGCCTGATGACCCGCTCTACAATCTCCCTCATGCGGCCTGCCACATTTCCTGCAACGGCTCTGGCCCGGATGGCCCTTCGACCTCGCGTCGGATCCCTTGGGTTTCTTCCCCGAAACCCCAGTAACCTGCTCCGTCTATGCCTTCCTCTTCCTGAGGTGCTCTAAATCAATCTCCCTCCCCCTCGCCCTGGCAATCATGGACTCTAGGGTTGGGCAGGCTGAGTAGCTGACATGCTCCCGAATATCAGCCCTCAACATATCATGATAGCGGGTCTTCCGCATCTCCTCATCCCCTCCATACTGAGGTACCAACAAGGCCCTCTCTCGGAACTTGGTGGTGATCTCCGCCACTGTCTCCTTAGTCTGTCTCATATCAAGAAACTCCCTGGCCAGCTGCTGAAGCTCCACAGCTGGCGCAAACTCCGCCCTGAACCTAGTCACAAAGTCCGACCAAGTCATCGCCTCGATGGCTGGGGCTCCCAGTGAGTCACCAACCGACTCCCACCAATCCCTAGCTCTGTCTCTCATACAACCTGCAGCAAAGCAAACCTTCGACCCCTCCAGGCAGAAGCTCGTCAACTGCACAGACTCGATGTCTGCGATCCATCTCCTGGTCGCAACGGGGTCCTTCGCCCCGTGAAATTCTGGCGCACCACTCCCCCTGAAGTCCTTCAAAAACAGTGTATGCGTCCCTGACTGGCTGGACGCCAAGTCACTCCTGAATGCCCAGAGACGATCCTCCATCAGCTCGACAATCCCCTCCTTGATCAACCCGAAAATGACAGGGGTCGACTCAAGGATACCTCTCGTGATCTCATATGCGATGAACTCGCGTAGCCCGTCATCAACCTGCTCGGATCCCGCACCCGAGCCTGATCCTGATCTGGATCCAGACCCTGAACCTCCTGCTCCATGTCGCGTAACCACCATTCTGAAATAACACACATAAACGTCAGGGTCATACATACTCTTGAGAGGTCTCACACACTCTCCAAGTTCCCTGGTTCCATTTTAGCCCTCCTTGATTCGAGTACAGATCCTCTGCTTCCAGTAGTACGGGCCCATACTACCTTCCACATCTATCCGTACTTTTCTCAAGGATTGCTTCAACTTCACCAAGTCCCTTTCACTAATACTGCTTTCCAACTAACCTCAACCTAGGCTTATCCTAGGCACTCTCCGACCAACTCTCAACCATCAGTTGCACAAGGAGTCCCTACCATCTTTCCCTAACTAGCTTGTGAATACTATTCCATATTCGCTTACTAGTTAGTGAAGGCTAGCGGGAACCCCTATAAGCACAAAGCAAGCAGCATTCATGCATTGAGTAACCATTACCAAGCATAACCTAATCAGGCTATCTAACTGCCGACTAACCAGCCCTAGCATATAGCTTAATAACTCATATAACAGGCATATAAGGCATCCTCCCTAGATCCTTAGCCCTATTCTAGCAGGCAGTTCTCATAATCACATATCAGGCATACAAGGCATCCTCCCTAGATCCTTAGCCCTAGTCTAGCATGCAGCTCTCATAATCATATCATATAACATAACATATCATGTATGGGTATCTTGGGGAAAACTTACTTGAGCTCGGCCGGTCGCACGCATCACACACTTTGTTCCTTTCCCAAACTCCCTATTTTTTTAATTTTTATAAAATTCATTTTTCTTGTAAAGATCCTACAAGCCCTCGATTTGTGTCCAGAAACCCCTGAAGGTGTGCCCAAATCCCTCAAATCAAGGCTCTGATACCCACTTGTAACATCCCAAAATCGAGACCCAAAATTTTTTGTTTAATTATATTACTTATAAAAATATTTTACGGAAAACATCGCTATCATCATTTCAAAACATCAAGTCACAAATCTCAAGTCTCGAAAACCATAACATCAAATAGTAAAACTTCATAGTACAATCCCAGGGTTTTCAAAGCGGAAATATTGTATGTGCGATGCGCTGCAACCCTACCGGCTCCTTCCTTTTAGCTGAAGAGGTACCTGAAACCAAAACTAAAAGCTGTAAGCACAAAGCTTAGTGAGTTCCCCCATCATACCTCATACCATACAATCATACATACTGCCGGGAAATTCTGGGGTGCCCGACCTACCCATGTCAAGCCATTCTGGGGTGCTGACCTACCCATGTCAAGCCATTCTGGGGTGCTGACCTACCCGTGGCAGGCCATTCTGGGGTGCCTGCCTACCTTGTGGTCTATCTCATCCGGTCACGGGGACTATTTCACCCCTACTACTACCACATAATAACATGTCATAATCATGCTGTCAGACATATCTAGGGTGTCCGACCTATCCTTCGGCCCTAACGACCTAATCGGGGGACTATTCCCCCTTTCAACCACTATCACATAGAACATATCATACTGGCACATAGAACACATCAAGTATTAGCAAACCAGACAATTATCCCAAAGACAATCATATTAACTATAATCAACTACTAGTGGGTCGGCCTTGGTGCCTTAGACCCACTTCTACTGGAAGGTAACTCATCTCAATGTCGTGTAGTGTCCGCACTGCCCTCGGTATGGAAATCAACTCTTCTCGACTCCTAAATCCCTAAAAACTTCCTATCTACATTACCAATCCATACTCATAACCCCTACAAGGGTCAACTCAAGTCCAAGTCCAAGTCAAGGTCAGAACCTTGGTCAAAGTCAACTTTGGTCAAAGTCAACATCTGGTTGACTCGACTCGCTGAGTTGGTCCACCAACTCGCCGAGTCCCCATGTCCACAAAATGACATAATCCGGTCCCTACTCGTTGAGTCTAGCAAGAGCTCGACGAGTTCACCTTCAACAACACATCGAACTATCTTCAACCGACTCGCCGAGTTCGTCCTTCTACTCGTCGAGTCAATCTTCATCCATATGAAGGTGCTCAGTCTATGACTCGTCGAGTTCATCCTTGAACTCGTCGAGTCCGTCTGCATGTGGTTGGGACATTTCCTTGAACTCGCCGAGTTTGTTCTTGAACTCGTCGAGTCCTTTGATCTTCAAGTCCATCACAAACCCATAACAGGCTGAGTGTTCCTTCCACTCAACTAAATACCATTTCCATAAAACATTTGCGGAAAAACATGACAGGGTAGTAGAACTCTTAGCGAGGAATTTCGAGAATCGAGGTACGAGATATACGGGGAAGGTTTAGGTGTGGGAGGGGTTTATAGTATCCTAAAATACTCCCATAGTATTTTAAACTTGATGTTCGATTCTAGTATTCTCTTGTACTCATAGTTGGTAGGTTTTTGGTTTGTTGCAACACCACCATCACTCCCAAGCACATGTTGGTCATATCTCAAATAAATATAGTTGATCAGGCTATATTTATCCCAGATATGATTACATACTGCCTAGATTTGATTGTAGCGTACAACCTTCAGTTACTTTTGTTTTCTCCTCGTTATGACACTGTATTAGTAGGTTTGTATACTTTTATAGAATACTTGTCTTTTTAAAGTATACTTTCAGGCAGAGTGTGTTTTAGTCTCATTGTATTTATAGTTGTATATCTTGTATGGCTAGATATACCAGTTCACTATAAACAATGATATGATACCAATCTGTCACACCCCCGGACCAGACGGCGGAAACGTCCAGAGGCGGGTTACTTCATTGTGCAGTATCATAACAATTGAATATAAATGAAACAGAGCAATCCAAACATCATACATTGAGATAACAAACTTACATTGTTTACATATTGTATTTGTTCTTCGAATTACACAAAAAGACATAAGCAAAAAATTTCCAAACTACAACTAAATAATCCTGCATCCGCGTCCCTTGTTACCTGCTTACAAGATCCCTGAGAATACAAGTCGTTTTGAAAAGCGTCAACTAAAAAGTTGGTGAGTTCATAAGCATTGTGGTATAAAATCGTTTACACTGGTTTAGAATCATTCTTATTGTACTTTTAGAAAATCCTGTATTTTCTATGAAATCGTTTGAAGCCTTGCTTTGAAAAAAACATGGATATATGTGTGCATGTCGTTACTTTTATTCATCCTTATAGGGAGTGATTATGAAAAGTAGTGTAATTTGTAAAGGCGAGCTGTGTTCGAGAATAGTTCTTTTGAATAGTAATGGCCAACCGCTTCCAGAAAAATACCCTATTTTCAAAAAGAGAATATAGTTGTAAAACTTGTTTTTCTTATCGTGCATAATTGAGTGTGCATTCTAGTTTGTCGTTATCGAAATCGTATAAAATTGTTTTCTCCAGAAAATCCTATATCTTCTGCTATAAAATATTCGTAAGTTCTATTTTCAATTGTGTAACTTGCATATGTGTTAGTTTATCGTTTTCAAAATCGTATACAAATGTCCTCCATAAAGTCCTACGTTTTCTGATTTGTAAAATAACAGTATAAGACTCTAATACTTGTTAGGAGAAAGAAATCAACATGGCGATTATGGACTTTCTACGCAATGTACAAGGATAGTCAACACAACAAATGTGGACCATCACTACCATGCGTGGGGACAGTCAACACAATGTGCCAAAATTTATTTATAAGGTTTTCCTTGCATAAATTTCTAGTTAATATAACATATTCTAGTGAGTCGTTATAACCATACTAATATGACGAAAGCCTGTTTTGGCGTTTCTCAGGCGCCCTCGATGTGGAAAAGACATTTGTCACCCTAGACTGGCATGTCTAGCTGTAGCGAACATCGAAGGTGCGGGGTGTCAACCCCGTATATATCTATACACAAAATCCCGCTCTCCCTCCAGGAGACTCTGGCTATAACTCCTTACAGGACTTTAGACGTACACTAATATTTTTATATTTAGTTACTTTTGAGATTTGTCTGACTAGAATATTAACAACCTTTTGAGCAATCGTTAGAGATTCATTATTTGTTAGATAAATAATGAAATTCGTAGTTATTGAATAGAAAATATCGTTCTCGTTCCATATCGTTGATTGTGCTTGTTAACTGGGTACTCGTGTTCGTTCCTTTTCATTTATTGAAAAATATGTCATTTTAGTCAAGAGAAAAAGTGTCAAGTTATAATTTGTAAAAATTTATAACTGCCGGTTATGACACGCATTTTCTGTTTTATGACATATAGAACATTACTTATGTTGTTGGATGTTTTACGACAACAGTTTATGACAGCCAAATATTTCTGTCATAAAGGCTCTATTTGTGTATTTTCTTGACGCAAACTTTCATATTGAATATTTATAAAACACTCAATGATAGTTTGCAAATAGTCACAAAGTTCCCATTTTCGAAAATTACTAGAAATAGTGTCATCTTATCAAGGTCCCTTTTTATAAGTTTTATCTCTAGTCATGTAAGCATAGATAAAGGGGTTAAGTTGGACACACCCAACAGTTGGGAGGCTCTTTTGTACACAAAGTATCCTCTGTTCCTTATGAAGTTGTGAAATCTTACGTACATGAGGGTATTACTAAAATAATAATTTAATAATATTTCACACACACATACAAACATACGTATGCATGCAATTATTCAAGTATTTAGGCAAGATTTGACTTGTACTCTCCCCCAAAAACATTAAAATATTGAAAAAGGTGGGGTATGAAGCTCACCTTAAGTTGGTTGATGAGTTGTTTGGAGTTATGGAGTGAAGATCTCAAGCTTAAACTTTTGGCTGAGATGAGGAACTCCTCTGGGAAGAATGTTGTCTTTAGAAAAACTCTAGGGAAGATTTGAGAATTTTGCTTCCAGCAAGATCCTTAACTTTTCTCTTGGGAGGAATATTTGAGAGAAAATGAGAGTGTTCTTAGGAGTTTACTGAATATGGATCTGAGAAGTGAGAGAGTAGTTCACGTTTTCAATAAGGGAAGATAATGAGTGATTTGACATTTGCTTGGAGTACTGGTGGGTAATGTCTATCACTAAAGGTTAATGCATAGATAACTGGGATTTGCATGGGAAAGGAGGAATTTACATCAAGTCAAACTCCTTATCCTCTTAGAATCCCTTCATAAAAACCTTGGGTATTACTTCATATAAATATTTTTAAAATAATCAATTTTGGCATAAAATGGGGGTCTAAGAGGTTTAAGACATGAAAATTACGAGTTTGGAGGAAATCCCGACGTCAAAATGCCTCAAAAAGAAGAAAAACTCCGAAAATGACAAAAATCCAGAGTGTACCATGGCTTCTGCGAGGGTCCGAAGTCAGCTTCTAATTTCCGGAGTGGGTTCATGGTTTTTCGGAGTCAGCAGGTGAGTTCCGAAGCTGCATGCTCACTTCCGGAGCATCTCCCTCGGATCCGGAGTCAGACGCGTGTTTGGTTGTCCGGACTGCTGTGCGAAGCTTCCTAGTATTTCCGAAGCAAGCCTTATGCGAGATCTTCCGGACTTGGCTTTGTCCGGACTCACTCTTCCGGACTTGCGAGATTGTCTGAAGCAAGAGGAGTTCCAGAGTGACTAAGGTATTCCGGACCAAGAAGGTTCCGGACCAAGAGGTTCAGGACCAAGAAGTTCAGGACCAAGAGGGTTCCGGACCAAGAGGGTCCTTTTGGCTTTTCTTCTCCGGTTTTGGGCTGTTTTCGACTGAGGAAGGTACGTAGTTCGACTGAGGAAGGTACGTAGAGAGATTTGGGAGAGATTCCACATACTTGGAGAGATTTGGGAGAGATTTCATATTCTTGGAGAGATTTGGGAGAGATTTCATATACTTGGAGAGATTTCACATACGGGAGAGATTTCACATACTTGGAGAGATTTGGGAGAGATTCCACATACTTGGAGAGATTTGGGAGAGATTTGGGAGAGATTTCATATTCTTGGAGAGATTTGGGAGATATTTCACATACTTGGAGAGATTTCACATACTTGGAGAGATTTGAGAGAGATTTTACATACTTGGAGAGATTTGGGAGAGATTTGACATACTTGGAGAGATTTCACATATGGGAGAGATTTCACATACTTGGAGAGATTTGGGAGAAATTTCACATACTTGGAGAGATTTTCATTCTAACTTTACATGGTTCATTAGGAACTCATATGGTACACTTAAATGCGTTAGCACAAATCTCACAATAGTCCTTGCTTACCTGAGGACGGAATTTCCTAGCCAAAAATGCTAGTTGTGACATCATCCCCCCGTTAGAGGGAATTTCGTCCCGAAATTCTTTCGAAAGATAGGGTCATGGATAGGGGAATAGGTGAAGGTACTTTCGATTTATATAGTCTTCGCGTTCCCAAGTGAATTCCGGCTTACGTCTAGCGTTCTCTCGAACCTTCACAATCGGGATGCGGCTTTGTTTTGTTTAATGGAACTGGGAGGGTTTTGTCCGATAGACACTTTATAGGTTCGATACATGGAATACAGGGTGTATGTTACTAAAATGGGAGGGTAGTTGGATTTCATAGGCTGCCGGGCCGATTCGTGCATGGATTTCGAATGATCTGATGCATCGGGGCTTTAGTTTACCTTTCCCTTCAGCTCGAGTCATTTTTCCCTGAGGGGCGTTCTTAAATAATACCCTGATTCCCTACTTGGGATTTCAAGGTTTTAAGATGTTAACAACATAGCTCTTTTGTCGGCGTTACTATGGTTGCGGTCGTGTTCGGGTTTGGACTATCCTTTCCGTGGTTTCTCGAATAATCTCGTTTTTTGCGAGTGTGCTATTGGGCGTTTGCCGTATAGTTGGTTGAGTATATCCCACCTCAGCTCAACAGAGGATGGTCCGAACCTTTGGCCACATAGGGCCCTGAGGGGTGCAACTCCTATGCTCGAGTGGTAGTTGTTGCTATATGAACACTCGATTAGAAGCAAGTGGGTATCCGAAACTTTTTCAATGTCCATTACACCTGCTTCTCTTCGGGATGTGGGTTCTTGTTTACCTTGACCTCGTCAGGTGGGGTTTCTAGAGTTTCGGTGGTCTGACACTTGTGAGTGCTGAACACATTGAAATGTCCGAAACTGGGTCCTTTGGTTAATCGGTGACAATGGGTTATCGGGCCTTTCTTGGCGATGACTTTTGAATGGTTTCTTAGAGATCGGGATCCTGGTGTCCTAGAAGTAGGGTTTTCTACGCCCTAAGAGTTGGTACTATGGTCACCGAGGTTGAGTTTGCGTGTGGTGTAGTTAACCTTAGATTATCTTGGGAGTTTTCTTCTTATAGTCTTCCCGAGATAATGGTAGGTCCGCCTCTGCGAGTCCACGTTCTTGGTTAAACATGTCTCCGATTCGGGGGTAGGGAGTATCGATCCTTAAGGATGGGTTTGTTTGGCTTATTCGTAGTCGGTGGTGCCTATGCTAGTTTCGTCTTTCTTCCTTATGAGTTAGATGGGTGCTTCCTTTAGTTAGGGGCTGGGTCTGATGTTTCCTTTATCTATATGTCAATCCTGTGATCAGATACTACCTGTTCTTGTGATCGTGCTAGGTAGTATCGGGTGCTTGGTTATTGGAATGGTTCGAGGAGTCGGGGTGATTCTATCTCCGCTTAGCACTTGGTTGAGGTTTCCAAAGGGATCGTTGGGAATCTCTAGAGAAAGGTTGGGAGCCTTTCGGATTCCCTTGATGCCTTTTGTTTCTTGATTTTCCATCTTTATTGGGGATAGGGTAAGGGTATGGTATTTCTTACACCGGGACTTAGGTGTCTGGTTGCTAGAGATTTGTCGTTACCGGCTGAAAGAGTTCCGTCACCCGGTGGAGTAGGACGAAAGTCTATTTGTAGTGCTCGGGGTTTGTAAGGTGAGGATCAAACCTGTCTGTGCCATTTGATGGCATTGGACTTCCTGTTGTTACGTCAATTTGGGAGTATTGGTTGCCAGGAACGACATGGTGTTCTATGTTCATGCTCTTATTGTTGCTAGTTTTGTTTTCGTTGTTACCATTGGGTCTATCTTATTTCTGCTTGATAGGTGTTCTGGCGACACAAGGTTGCTGTTATAAGGAAAGGGAATTCGTAATCTGAATTCTGCCAGGTCCTTCTACTATAGATGGATGTGACCTAATCGTACATACTTAGGATTTTTAGAGATGGTCGGTTGCGGAGTTCTGTCCTAATTGCTATTCAGCCCAGGGACAGAAAATAAGGCGGAATCGCACACTCTTAGTTTGCGGAATCCTAACTATATATGACACTAACGTTCATATAGGACCATCATGGTCCATTCGTAAGGATCCCTAGCTTCCCGTGATTTACAGGATTTGCTCAAACGAGAAAGTAGTTTTTGGGTTATGTTTTTAATTGACAAAAACTTTTGTGATAGTTCGATGCTTAAGTTTATCGTGGAACGTACCAAAAGTTGTGGTAGGGTTCCTTGTCATCAACTCGTGTCTAGTCGTCGACTCATTCGTTAGTCATCTCTGTTGGATAATCTCTCTTGAAATGTCCTGTTGCACCGCACTTGGGACAAACTGGACTTACTTCTGGGTTGAGGGGTGGAGTGACGCATGGGGCGGGGGCCCTACAGTAGCGGGAGGTGTGCCCCATCTTGTTACACCTTTTGCAACAAAATGTCTGGCAGGCTCCCCAATGATGGTATTTGCACTTGTTGCAGGGTGGATTGTTCCCAAGGTATGATTGTCTCGACGGGGAGGAGTAGCGTTAGTAGGGGTAGGGACTGATCCCGCTTGTTGTCTTTTAGTAAGCCTCTGAGTCGAACTGCATCCTTTCTCATTTCCGAACTTTCGTTTATTGAGCTTAGGTTTAGGTTTTAGGGTGCATTGGCGAGTTGTTTTTCGTTGGTTTCCCTGGTTGTTGTTATGGTTGAATTTATCGATACTGCTTCCATTTTCGTTCGTGTTGTTGGTATTGAAGTATGCCATGGCGGCTGCCACGTCAGCTTTTACAGTGGCTTGGAAAGTGGAAGAGTCTATTCGTAGGACCGGTGCACTATCGGAGTACTGGTTATCTTCGCGAGACGACATGACTCTGCTGCACACGAAAAGTGAGCTTGTAAGTACTCGTAGCTAGTTTCAAGTGAGTTTACTCGTATAATCTTAACGTACTGGTGCTAATTGCGTCAACATACATCCCCATGATGCAGTTATGGTATAGAGTGGAAACATCAATTGTATGATGTTAAGTCCATCCAAGTAGCACATAGTTAGCAATATAGTTAATGGATTTGGTTGCATGGATTCTTGGAGGGCGTATTCCGCTTGGTTTACTACTACTGGTTGGGATTAAAGGCAATATGAACCTAAGGCGAGTAGTGTGGTGATTCTCTTTTATCTACATGGCGCACAAGGTGCTTGGCTATTTCACTTATAGTATGGGGGCCCTTTTTTTGTGTTCCTTACACTGCTAAGGCTGTCCTAGCCTTGATTGCTATGAGTTGTGGTCTCCAAATGACCATTTCCTCTTTCAAAGAGTGTACATGGTCTGCATAGTTTTCTGGTCCTACTTGTGGGTTTCGTAAAGCACTTGGAATGGTGTTCTTGTTACTTGTGGGGGATCGGATTTACATTGTTGTATACTGGGCTTTGTTTATGATCTCTATTAATCCATGACGGAGAGTTGGAAACCGGGAGTCAATTCGGATTACTCGCGTCTCATACGGAAGTGATGCCTGATTTGTGAGGGTGTTGGCTATCGAAGTTCGGTGCACGTCGATTGTGGATCGGGGTGTCTTTCGTGAAAGTGCGCCCTAAATTGGATAAGAGTCAATTACTCAACTTGTTTTTGCGTGGGTATCGTTTTGTTTCTAGGTATGTCTATTCCAGGAGTACCTATATGGGATGTTTATGTATTTGGGAAGAGAAAGGTGAAAGGGTCTTCTACCAATAGGAATAAGCTTGTTATGAGTTCCCTTGGCACTTTCATCCTTGTTTGGCCCTTAGTCGACATCCTTCCTTTCACAATTCACCTCCTGGTATTCCTTAGGATCCACTTCTGGGTTTTCCTCATGGACTTCTTTAGGTCTCTCCTTGCCCTATTCGTAATTTACCGTGACAGGGTAGTAGAAGTCTTGGCGAGGAATTTCGAGAATCGAGGTACGAGATATACGTGGAAGGTTTAGGTGTGGGAGGGGTTTATAGTATCCTAAAATACTCCCATAGTATTTTAAACTTGATGTTCGATTCTAGTATTCTCTTGTACTCACATTTGGTAGATTTTTGGTTTGTTGCAACACCACCATCACTCCCAAGCACATGTTGGTCATATCTCAAATAAATATAGTTGATCAGGCTATATTTATCCCAGATATGATTACATACTGCCTAGATTTGACTGTAGCGTACAACCTTCAGTTACTTTTGCTTTCTCCTCGTTATGACACTGTATTAGTAGGTTTGTATACTTTTATAGAATACTTGTCTTTTTAAAGTACACTTTCAGGCAGAGTGTGTTTTAGTCCCATTGTATTTATAGTTGTATATCTTGTATGGCTAGATATACCAGTTCACTATAAACAATGATATGATACCAATCTGTCACACCCCCGGACCAGACGGCGGAAACGTCCAGAGGCGGGTGACTTCATTGTGCAGTATCATAAGAATTGAATATAAATGAAACAGAGCAATCCAAACATCATACATTGAGATAACAAACTTACATTGTTTACATATTGTATTTGTTCTTCGAATTACACAAAAAGACATAAGCAGAAAATTTCCAAACTACAACTAAATAATCCTGCATCCGCGTCCCTTGTAACCTGCTTACGAGATCCCTGAGAATACAAGTCGTTTTGAAAAGCGTCAACTAAAAAGTTGGTGAGTTCATAAGCATTGTTGTATAAAATCGTTTACACTGGTTTAGAATCATTCTTATTGTAGTTTTAGAAAATCATGTATTTTCTATGAAATCGTTTGAAGCCTTGCTTTGAAAAAAACATGGATATATGTGTGCATGTCGTTACTTTTATTCATCCTTATAGGGAGTGATTATGAAAAGTAGTGTAATTTGTAAAGGCGAGCTGTGTTCGAGAATAGTTCTTTTGAATAGTAATGGCCAGCCGCTTCCAGAAAAATACCCTATTTTCAAAAAGAGAATATAGTTGTAAAACTTGTTTTTCTTATCGTGCATAATTGAGTGTGCATTCTAGTTTGTCATTATCGAAATCGTATAAAATTGTTTTCTCCAGAAAATCCTATATCTTCTGCTATAAAATATTCGTAAGTTCTATTTTCAATTGTGTAACTTGCATATGTGTTAGTTTATCGTTTTCAAAATCGTATACAAATGTCCTCCATAAAGTCCTACGTTTTCTGATTTGTAAAATAACAGTATAAGACTCTAATACTTGTTAGGAGAAAGAAATCAACATGGCGATTATGGACTTTCTACACAATGTACAAGGATAGTCAACACAAAAAATGCGGACCATCACTACCATGCGTGGGACAGTCAACACAATGTGCCAAAATTTATTTATGAGGTTTTCGTTGCATAAATTTCTAGTTAATATAACATATTCTAGTGAGTCGTTATAACCATACTAATATGACGAAAGCCTGTTTTGGCGTTTCTCAGGCGCCCTCGATGTGGAAAAGACATGTGTCACTCTAGACTGGCCTGTCTAGCTGTAGCGAACAGCGAAGGTGCGGGGTGTCAACCCCGTATAGATCTATACACAAAATCTCGCTCTCCCTCCAGGAGACTCTGGCTATAACTCCTTACAGGACTTTAGACGTACACTAATATTTTTATATTTAGGTACTTTTGAAATTTGTCTGACTAGAATATTAACAACCTTTTGAGCAATCGTTAGAGATTCATTATTTGTTAGATAAATAATGAAATTTGTACTTATTAAATTCACCTACTTGGAGAGATTTGGGAGAGATTTCACATACTTGGAGAGATTTAGGAGAGATTTCATATACTTGGAGAGATTTCACTTACGGGAGAGATTTCACATACTTGGAGAGATTTGGGAGAGATTTCACATACTTGGAGAGATTTGGGAAAGATTCCACATACTTGGAGAGATTTCATATTCTTGGAGAGATTTGGGAGAGATTTCACATACATGGAGAGATTTCACATACTTGGAAAGATTTGGGAGAGATTTCACACACTTGGAGAGATATCACATATAGGAGAGATTTCACATACTTGGAGAGATTTGGGAGAAATTTCACATACTTAGAGAGATTTGCATTCTAACTTTACATGTTTCATTAGGAACTCATATGGTACACTGAAATGCGTTAGCACAAATCTCACAATAGTCCTTGCTTACCTGAGGAAGGAATTTCCTAGCCAAAAATGCTAGTTGTGACACTAAGTGAATATGTCAAGTCACATGTGACAAAGGTTGGATAATCTCAGACTGATGGAATTGACCCTATTGCGCAGCTCTTGTCTGAGTCCAACCGTTGTAGGGATGAGTTTGTTACTCGAAGGATTATCTAAGCTTTGGTGTATGGGATTGTATTTATGAGGTGAGTGACCGGTATTATGGGGAGTTCTTCAGCAGCTGATGGCAGTCTGAGACCGGGAACCTATGGAAGCCTAAGGATTACTTCAGTGAGTTTTGTTGCGTTGTTTAGCGAGAGTTTGTGTGTGGATTTGAGAAGGTGACTTAGAAGATACGGGAGGATTCTTGAGGAAAGTATGGATAAGTGTGGAAGGTAGTATTGGGCCTATACTACTGGAAGCACATGATCCATACTCGAATCGAGGAGAGTCTTGTAGAATTTAGGAAGCCTGTGGGATGAGGATTCTTGGGAATATTCGGATTTGTTGCGTGTTTTTTCGGTTTGATGTTGAGCACTTAGGACTAGGGTTCAAATTCTGGTTTCAGTATAGGAGCAGGTGCTGAGTCGATCAATGCGCGGATGCAGGAGTTCATATCATGGTAGATTTATCGCGGTATTTTGGAGTGAACCCTGGTCGTATTTGGTTCAATAAAGGAAGGGAATTTGGAGTTCTTGGATGGTCATCTTGGGGCCTTTTGGGCCAATTTGTAGCAGGGCAGTTGGAGCCTCATCTGGAGCCCAAAGTGTGTGGATCTCTAAAATCCTTCAAGAAGGTGGATCCTATTGCTAGTTCTCGTCATTTTGGATCGGAAGGGAGTGTTGCGCCCTGTCCTCGGGAATGTCGGGGTAATTCAGGAGGAGGAAGTCAGGATTCCTTCAGAGGCTTTTGCGGGTATGTCATCTTCTGTTTTCTTCCGGGTCGATATCGGGAATTTGTATTGCGTTGGAATTTTGCTTGGGTAAGTTCTAGCTCGGGTTGATTCTCTACTATTTTCTAGGTTATCATAGATTGTTATATGCCGTTTTTCATGCCGAGAGTTTTCGATGAATACTCATAGGGTCGTATCTTGATTGAGTGGGTTTCAGCGTGTTCAGTTGTTCATCCATGTCTTTTTCGGGATCAACTTAGGGGTGTTGCTTGGAAGAACTTTTGGGTTCGAACCCTACCGTTGCGTGGAGAGCAGCGGTAGTAGGAAGATGGTGGTGTCAATTGCATGAGTTTTTTGATCATTAGATGTGTCAGGGGAGTTGTATTTTCGCATAAATTGTTATCGGTCAGAGTTCAATGATTCTTTGAGAATGGAATTTGGAGTGGATGTTCGTCAGTGTATGGCAAGGCTTGTGGTTTCTAGTCGCCAGCATAAGAACCCAAGGAATTGGTATGGTATCATGGGAGGTGGTCTGGATTATTAGACTGATTAAGATTTCAAGAGTACCCTTCAGGATTTCAGGAATTCGGCGATCATTGAGTTTGGCTAATAACGGAATGTTAATATTGATAAGCGCATGTCATAGGTGGTTCATACTATATAAGGCTGATGGGTTGGGAATCCATCGAATTTATTGAATGAGAAAGCTTTGCAGAATCCAAGTGGGGGGAGAATCGATCATGATTTCGGGGGTTAGGAAGGGTGTGGAGCTAAGGCAAGTTTCATATCCTAGCCAGGAGGTGAGACGGCCCAAATGGCCGTTTAGATGGAAGTTGTATAAGTTGGAAGTCCAGGAGACTTCCAACAGTTGGTCAGCACCTTCTTTGTTATGCATAGCAGGTTTGTGGATGGATCCAGTTCGAGGGTTGTCTTAGAGCCTCGTTGCCTGTTCTTTTCTGATGAAGGCTTTGGGGTTCGAAGCACGACCCGAACACCTGATTGGATGCAGGTTTCAGCTCAGGGTGAGTGGGATGTGATGATTAGGGTATGGTTAGGCTATGGTTGGTTTGAAGTGTTGTAAGACTACGATGGGATCGTAGCATTCACCAGTCTGAAGTAGACACTCGTTGGAGGTGGTGATGAGTGTAAAGGGGGATCAGTTTGTGCCTTGGGCATGCTGGCCAGGATTGTCGAGGAGTGTTTCTCTGTTTTGGGTTCAGGACCATTGGGGTCCGAGGTGGAGTCGGGCCTGTGTAGCTCTAGGCGGGTAGGACCCATGGCCAAGGCTGGTCCGTAGTTTAGTGGGGTAGGACTCGTGTGCGAGGCCCGTATGAATATGGCAATACAGGTGGGACCTGGTAGAGATCGTTGGGTCAAGGTTTTGGGATCTTGAGTTGCATGATTAAGTGGTTGGTCAGTGTGTGACGTAGAGGGGTTTATAGGCTGGATAGCCTCCTGATTTGGGAACCTGGTGGTAGGACTAGGTGTGATACTGGTAGTCTCAGCAATGGTTGGGAACCTTTATACCTTGATCTAGTGAGGGGTTGTCGTGAATCATAGATTTTGGGTGAAATGCAAGTGCAGATCCGTGAATCTCGGGTTATGAGTTGAGTATCGGGTTTGTTTTTGGGTAAGGTCTCGAGTCGGGTATCGCGAGTGTTTTGTGCATGATTTTCATTTCTATGGGATAAGGATCGGGGTATCTATATGTCGAGGGCATCGATCGAAGAGTTCAAGCGTAATGAATGGATTCAGTTTTGATGGTAGATCAAGCTCTTGTGATTGTGTCTTCGATTAGTTCTATTTGTGAAGGGAATCAACATAAGTCAAGGCAGTTTATTGATTTGAAACACGTCTATGGAGTCACTTGTTATAAAGAGGAGATGTTAAGTCGCTTTAAGTTGGGATTGGATAATCTCATAATAAATGATTTGATCCTATTGTGCAGCTCTCGTCTGAGTCTAAACGTTGCTGGGATAAGTCTCCTACTCGAAGGATTATCTGAGCCTTCTGTCAAGTATAAGCATTGTGCATGGATAATTTGTATGTGATTATGTTTTCTAATAGGAACCTCAATTTATCAGAAGTTGGGTGATAAGTGGAATGAATTTAGCAATGATTCAGTATGGGTGGTCTGTCAGGGAGTCAGACCATCTCGAGACTTCATGTTTCAGATTGAATAGATGTGGTTATGTTGAAAGGGATTATTTTTTTGGGTGGAGAAAGGATTCGTTCATCTTCGGGTTGAAGAACCCTGCTAGGGTTGGTTCTCGTTGCCTTGGGAAGGTTGTGGTATACTCGGTGTTGTGGTCGTATTGCACGGGTTGTTTGGTGTGTCGGTGATGGTAAGGAATGTTTTCGAGGACGAAATCTAATTTAAGTGGGGGAGAGTTGTAACGCCCTGTTTCGGATCATTTCCCATTTTGGGGTGGTGATCAGGTATTGGGTATTAGCATGCTTAGGACCCTCAAAGAATTGAGATTTGGACTCATTTGGGGGTGGACAATGTAATTACGATGATTCGGGTATTTCGGTAATTTGTTAGCTCGGTCTTTTATGGAAATTAAATGTTTGTTCGGGAAATGGAAATGCAAGTATGATTAGATTAAAGTGTAGAGCTTCTTGTTACCTTTTCATGGATATAAAGATCGTCGGAATCGGGTTTATACCAAAGAAGTTATGGCCTTCGGAATGTGTTAAGGTTTTAGGAGGAAACCCTAGTACGCGGGGTGTACCTAGGGAGTACTGGGGGGGAGGGTACTGCTGCGGAGGAGGGTACGCGAGGCGTAATGTGCTATACGTTGCGCGTAGTGCGAAGGGATGATCGGGAATGCGAGGCCTCGTACGTTGGCCGTACGAGGAGTACGCGGGGCGTAGGAGAGGAATTAAAAAACCTTAATTTTTTGATGTGAACCTTATATAAACTCATTAAATCCTTAGGGCTGGCCTCTTTACCAGCGTCCAAGTCTCCAAAACCCTAGAAATCGTCTCTATGCCTCCATGGTTGTGATTTTCAGCTCATGGTGTGCATTTTGGTGTTTTTGGGTCATTTCCAAGAAGATGGAGTTTGGTGCAAGGTTGGGGGATCAAGGAAGAGCTTGTGGATTTTTATTATGTGCTTCATTTCCAGTTTTGTTGAGGTAAAAATCTTTAACCTTGTTCATTGTTATCTTAGATCTATGTTGTATGAGTTTTGGTTCATTTTGGTCCCAAAAATGAGATCTAGTGGTTTGGTACCACTCCAGGAGCTATAAGTTACCACTCTTGGTGTTTCTGAGGTTCTAGATGCAAAAAGTTGCCTTCTTCAGGGTTTACAATCCTCCATGCATGAGATGGTGTCCATTTGGTGAAAGTATAATGCTTTATCTTTTAGTTTGGTTCTTTTGGGACATGCAAAGTCGTCAAGTCAGTGACTTTATGGTTCTAGACACTTGTGTGGGCTCAAATCTAGGGTTTGGAATTCTAGATTTAAGCATTAAGAGCTTAATGTCGAAAGTGGCTTAATGGATTAGTATGTTGGGCGTACAAATCTAAACGCGTAGCGTACAAGCCAAATTACATGTACGCTTAGCATATAGCTCAGTACGCCCCGCGTACTCAGCCATGAGGGTTTTGGCTTTTAGGCTTCGTGTTGGGCTTCCTTTTTGGGCTTGGGTGTTTGAGTTCTAAATGAGCCATCTGAGTATAAGTGTTTAGGACTAGGAAAATTGGTTGGGTTTAGGGTAAGGCCCATGTAAGGGGTTGGGCCCAGTTTGAAAAATTGGGCCATATTTGGGCCTTGGTTGGTTATTGGCTTTTGGGCCTTTCAGGTTGGGAGTTTGGGCCTTAGTCTTGGACCAAGCTAGGTTAGGGGTAAAATGGTCTTTTTACCCTGAGTATGGATTTATGGTTATGGAGTGGAACCTAATTGTTAACAGGGTGTTGCTTTGATATTGACAGTTTGGGGATCTGCCAGCCAGCAGCCAAGGATCGTCTGTGTGAATCGGCAGTGCGAGGTGAGTCTCCTCACTGGGTTTAGCAGGTCGAAGGCACCAATATCGGCCCATGGTTTATATGTTAGGATGCTAGATGTTTGCGCGACTTATGCATGTATTGTATGATGGTATGTGTGACATACCCAAATTCACGGTCATTTTAAAAATTTTATTTATGCTTATTTAAAAATCAGAGTATCCATTTTAAAGAATAATATTGCGAAATTTGTTCCCAGAAAACATGATAAAGATATTATCAAAGCATTTAAGAAGAAATGTATTTTTGTTTATATTAAAACATTGGGATGTCATCGTCAATACAGATACATAAGCATAAACAGACCTTACATTCATTTTCACTAATGATTTACATCTCCTTTCGTCTCTCAGTGTAATGTATCTTCGTATCGACACCTGTGATACAAATAAACTGAGTGGGTCAGGTTGGGAAACCTAGTGAGTACATAGGGTTTTCAACCCATAATAATATAGTTAAGTTGTTTCCTTACATACTTCATGTCAAACAATTAACCCGATTACCCATCCCCATTATCTTCTTTATTCTTAAGAATCATCTATTCTTCAATATTTATTCCTAAGGATTGTCCTAAGGAATTGGCACGCAGTCTATAGCTGCCAGAGTTCATCTAACATTCACTAAGTCCATTGCTATTGATGTTATTCATTAGGCACAACTGCCAATGTTATCAATTAGTCACTAAGTCTATAGTTGCCAATGTTCATTCATAAGGCACTAAGTCCATAGCTGCCATAGTTTTTAGAGTACATCTGGTGAACACGTAGTTCAAAAACACCTACAGGTTGCAAGCCTCCTAGAGTTTCACTGGACTGTCTAGAATAGTCCGTGGTTGTCATCTATACTCTGCCAGATGACTGGATCAACTTTATAGTTAAGGTTTCTCATCATCTTTCACCTCTCATCATCTATATCATCTTTCATCTCTTATGATTCATCTACCTATCTTTACCCAATATATTTATAGGTATAAAAATACAAACACAATTTAAATCACGTAAAAGATGTATAAATCGTTCATCTAGCATAGATATTAGGAGCACAGATAATAAACACATATAGCATGTATTAATATTAAATACTTCATATCTGTGTGTAAGATGAAAGTAACTATGCTCTCACTTGTTAAAGTGATGACTCGAAATTCGGGCAACACTTCGCTTCTAACAGTTGTATTTTCCTTCGACAAAACCTAGTATCATTATTACTAGATTTTAGGCTAATATTTATTGCGACTAATTATTAGTCTAGATTTATCATTAACTCAAAGTCTGCTTTCATGATCAATCAAATAAAGAACAACCAAGTAGGATCATATCGGAGGTAGGGTCCGTTTGGTATAAGAAGTATACTGTTTGGAAAGCCCACTTTAAACACCTCACTAAATCACAACCTAGACATCATCCCCATAAGTAGATCAATCAGTATAATGACTTTGAATCACTGATAAATCTTATTTATAGGTTCATAATAATGATAATGAACTTAAACATAAGTTATACTTAAAGTATGGTAAGCATAACTCACTTACAAGGGGGTTTAGCGAAGAACCGGGCTCTATGCGTGCAGAACTTTTGAGCTGAAATCTCTTCTTCTTGGGGCTTTCCGGCGCTCCGGGACTCGCTTCTAACACCTAAGAGGTGCTATGTAAAGGTTTAGAGGGTTTGGGAGTGTTCTGGAGAGAATGGGTTAGAATATGTGAAGAAATGAGGTGATTTGCGCCTCTATTTATAGCCTGTCTGAAGGCCGTACACTGGGCGCACTAGATGGGTACGCTGGGGGTACTCATTCCATGTGTCACCATCTGGTGGCAGGGCATGGGGAGGAAGCAGTGGCTCAAATCGCGCCACGTGTTACTTGCTGTTTACTCCAAAAACTAATTATCTTCTAAAATTCGTAACTTTCTCATACGAGCTCTGTTTTTTGCGTTCTTTATATCCTCGTGTAGGTATCGACGGGATCTACAACTTTTGTTTAGACTCCATCGGATAATTTTTAATTTATTTTTAAAATTATATTTTAATAGGCTTATACAGTTAAAGTCCGTTAAAATTTTATAACTTTGTTATACGACGCCCGTTTTCAGATGTCTTTATATCATTGAGCTCCTATTAAGGAGATCTTCAATTCTCATTTAGCTTGTGTCATCTAAGAATCGATTGATCTAAAATTCAATTTCTGGGTTGTGCACTGCTACGCTAAATCTTAGAAAAATCATAACTTCCTCAAACGAAGTCAGATTTGGACGTTCTTTTTATGTACGTTCTCAGCTTAACATATACTATGACTTTCGTTTAGATTGCTAAGGATAAAAAGTATTTCTTCAAAAATTCACTTTTTACGTTACGCGGAGTCGTGCCGGTTTTGTCGCAAAACTTCGATGGGTCATAACTTCTTCGTTATAAGTCGGATTTCAGCGTTCTTTATATGTACGTAATCCTTGTGACATATACTATACTTTGGTTAACATTAATTATTCTAAATAATCTTCTATCAAAAAGTCATTTTTAACGCTTATTGTCTCTAAATTGACTAGCTCGAATCTGCGGTCGTTACAATTTAACCTCTTTGGATGATTACTTCCCGAAATCATCAACAAAACAGGGATTGTATAATGACTCCATATATTATCATTTCATCCTACATAATAATCGTAACTCTTATGTCCTTTCAAATGAGTATCTAACTCTTGGACCTCTTGACTACTAGCGGTGCTCAATCTTGCACCCGCTCTTTATCTCATGTTGGACTTTCAATCGTAACCTTCGAGTGACAAACTCGATGCTTATTGGAGACTCCTTCTCCTTCTTAACAGACTTAAATTAGGATAAGGTTGTTACTTTGATTACCGTAATAGGCCGATGGGTCATGTTCTAATGACCTTTCATCGTATGATGTAACGCTTAGACTCATGTCTTTTTTAGTCATATTCCACAATGGAAGATACCTTCCTTCATGTTCTAATGTGATATGATCACATTCTAGCATATAGCATTTCTAGCTACAAGCTTCTTACTTTAATGGCGATCGCAATACTACTTCGATTATCTTTTACTTCAATCTTCTGGCTTAAGTCAGATGCTACATCGATCTTGGTGCTCTGAACCATGTAACATAATTATCTTATTCCTATTCGATTTGATATGACGACTAGGGTCGGAATAACAATCATCTTCTTAGTCATTACCGAAACAATGGTAACGACATACATGAACAAAATGGAATCAATTACTAGCGCCTTGATAACCTTGTGACTTTCCCTGATCCAAGTGCGAGTCTTGTGCTTCCGGTAGTATAGGCCTCTACTACCTTTCACACCTACTCATACTCGTCCCAAGTATTGTCTCGCAGTTCTCCAAGTCACCATACAAGAATTTCACATAGTCATTTAACACATCGGATAACATAACTAAGGCTTATATTACATCTTGAAATGATTACATAGATATTCAAGTTCACCCTACATTATGCCTTTATATTAGGCTACACCACATGATACTATCTATATGGCTACTTTATAGACCCTTAATCCTAATCCCTTGCATTGTCACCTACTTCATTAAGGATCATACGGAATGCTCTTGCTTTTGGCTTCGGCGACACATTTGGCCTTGCTGCTTCATTTTTCTTCGGGCAATCTTTTGACATATACCCCCTATCTCAAGATCCGTAGCATGCATTATCATTAAATGTACAATCCTTGGGATAGTGACCGATCCTCCCATATTTATAACAAGTTACTTCTTCGTCGCATCTCCGATAGTGATTCTTCTTGCACTTCTCACACCACTTGGCTCCACCACTAACTCCATACTTTTGGTCGTCCAGGTCGGACTTCAAGAATCTTCCTTTCTTATCCGATCTTAAGGATCCCTTATGCTTCCTCTTTTCTCCTGTCTTTTCTTTTTCTAGGCCCTTGTCTCTTATCTGGGTCTCTACATTCTTAGCTGCCCAGATGGAGGCTATCAAGGTGGTTGCTTGTTTGACCATTGGACCAAAGTATGCTGGAAATCCATTAGCAAACTAGTTGACCGTGGAGAGTTTAGTCAGAACCAAATAAGGAACAAGCTTAATTTTTTTCGTAAAACTTGTAGCATACTCGGTGACGCTCATCCTTCCCTTTTTTAGATTTTGAAACTCGTTGTTGATCTCCAGAAGATCTTGCTTATAGTAGTACTGCATTTTCTGTTGCAACAAACAGTCTTCCCAAGACATCTTACTAGATCCACTGCGAGTTCTCACCATTTCGATCTATACACTCTAGTAGATGTTCAATGTATAGCGACGAGACCTAAGATAGGGAAATATTTATTTACGACAGACGTATAAATCTCCTTATCACTCCAAAAAGTTATATGTTAGTTCTAATACTGTAATTAAACGTTTAGAAATCTGAACACATAAAATTTCTAGATCCGGTCGGCAATAGACCATAGATCTGATAGCATCATAAAGCATATAAGGCATATTATAGCATAAATCATTTAGCATATAAAAGCAATATAGGCATCTTCCCTAAATAAGCTAGTGCTCGTGTCTATTCAGGTGTACTACCTAAATATATTCGACACACTCCGCACAATCAGCGCTTAACATTTCTAAGTTGAAGTCTAGAAATTTCCTACAAATTCCTAGTTCTCTTAAACTAATGCTTTGATACCAACTATGACATCTCCAAATTCACGGTAATTTTAAAATTTTTATTTATGCTTATTTAAAAATCAGAGTATCCATTTTAAAGAATAATATTGCGTAATTTGTTCCCAGAAAACATGATAAAGATATTATCAAAGCATTTCCAAAGAAATGTATTTTTGTTTATATTAAAACATTAGGATGTCATCGTCAATATAGAAACATAAGCATAAACAGACCTTACATTCATTTTTACTAATGATTTACATCTCCTTTAGTCTCTTTGTGTAATGCATCTTCGTATCGACACTTGTGATACAAATAAACCGAGTGGGTCAAGTTGCGAAACATGGTGAGTAGATAGGGTTTTCAACCCACAATAATATAGCTAATTTGTTTCTTTACATACTTCATGTCAAACGATTAACCCGATTACCCATCCCCATTATTTTCTTTAATCTTAAGAATCATATATTCTTCAATATTTATTCCTAAGGATTTTCCTAAGCAATAGGCACGAAGTCCATCACTGCCAGAGTTCATCTAACAGGAACTACGTCCATAGTTGTTGATGTTATTCATTAGGCACAACTTCCAATGCTATCTATTAGGCACTAAGTCCATAGTTGTCAATGTTCATTCATAAGGCACTAAGTCCATAGCTGTCAGGGTTTTTAGAGTACAACTGTTGAACACGTAGTTCAAAAACACCTACAGGTTGTGAGCCTGCTAGCGTTCCATTGGACTGTCTAGAATAGTCTGTGGTTGTCATCTATACTCTACAAGATGACTCGATCAACTTTATAGTCAAGGCTTCTCATCATCTTTCATATCTCATCATCTATATCATCTTTCACCTCTCATCATTCATCTACCCATCTTTACCCAATATATTTATAGGTATAAAAATACAAATACAGTTTAAATCACGTAAAACATGTATAAATCGTTCATCTAGCATAGATATCAGGAACACGGATAATAAACACATATAACATGTATTAATATTAAATACGTCATATCTATGTGTAAGATGAAAGTAACTATGCACTTGTTTGTTAAAGTCAAGACTCAAAATTCGGGCAGCGCTTCGCTTCTAACAATTGTCTTTTCCTTCGACGAAACCTAGTATCATTATTACTAGATTTTAGTCTAATATTTATTGCGACTAATTATTAGTCTAGATTCATCATTAACTCAAAGTCTACTTTCATGATCTATCAAGTAAGGAACAACCAGGTAAGGTCATATTGGAGGTAGGGTCCGTTTGGTATACGAAGTATACTGTTTGGAAAGACCACTTTAAACACCTCACTAAATCACAACCTAGACATCATCCTTGTAAGTAGATCAATCAGTATAATGACTTTGAGTCACTGATAAATCTTATTTATAGGTTCATAATAACGATAATGAACTTAAACATAAGTTATACTTAAAATATGGTAAACATAACTCACATAAAAGGGGGTTTAGCGAAGAACCAGGCTCTGTCCGGGAAAAACTTCTGAGCCAAAAGATCTTCTTCACGGGGCTTTCTGGCGCTCCAGTATTCGCTCCTAACACCTAGGAGGTGCTGGGGAAAGGCTTAGAGGGTTTGGGAGAGTTTGGGAGAGAATGGGTTAGAATGTGTGAACAAATGAGGTGATTTGCGCCTCTATTTATAGCCTGTCTGAAGGTGGTATGTTGGGGCTACTCATGCCATGTGTCACCATCTGGTGGCAAGGCATGGGGAGGAAGCAGTGGCTCAGATCGCGTCACGTGTCACTCGCTTATTACTCTAAAAACTAATTATCTTCTAAAATTCGTAACTTTCACATACGAGCTCTGTTTTTTACGTTCTTTATATTCACACGTAGGTATCGATGGGATCTACAACTTTCGTTTAGACTCCGTCCGCTAATTTTGAATTTATTTTTAAAGTTATATTTTAATAGGCTTAGACAGTTAAAGTCCGTTAAAAATTCATAACTTTGTTATCCGACGTCCGTTTTCTACTGTATTTATATCGTTGAGCTCCTATTAATGAGATCTTTAATTATCATTTACGTTGTTTTGGCTAAAAATCGATTGATCTAAAATTCGATTTCCGGGTGTATACTACTACGGTAAATCTTAGAAAGATCATAACTTCCTCAAACGAAATCAGATTTGGACGTTCTTTATATGTACGTTTTCGGTTTAACATATACTACGAATTTCGTATAGATTGCTAAGGCTAAAAAGTATTTTGTCAAAAATTCATTTTTTACGTTACGAGGAGTCGTGCCGGTTTTGTGGCAAACCTTCGACGTGTCATAACTTCTTCGTTATAAGTCGGATTTCAGTATTCTTTATATGTACGGAATCCTTGTGACATATACTATACTTTGGTTAAGATTATTTATTCTAAATAATCTTCTATCAAAAATTCATTTTTAACGCTTATTGTCTATAAATTGACTAGCCCGAATCTGCGGGCGTTACAGTATGCTTACCGAGCGAGGCCCGATGCCGGGAGGGGCTCAATGACTGTATGGTATGCTATAGTCTTTGTGATTATTGCATGTGTTAGTAAGGTTATGTTTATATGGTGTGACATCCCCAAATTCACGGCCAGAAAAGACCGGTTTAATTTATGCTTTTGAAATAATTTCAGAGTAATCATTTTATTAAAAGTGTTGCGGAATTTATTCCCAGAGAAACATAATAAATATGTTATCAAATCATTTCTGAAGAAATGTATTTTATTCACTTAAACCATTGGGATGTCATTGTCAATACAAAAACATAAGCATAAACAAAACTTACATTCATTTACACTAGTGATCTACTTCTCTTTTAATCTCTCAGTGTAAAGCAACTTCGTATCGATACCTGTGATACAAATAAACTGAGTGGGTCAGGCTTGGGAGCCTGGTGAGCATATAGGGTTTTCAAACCACAATAAATAATAAACTTATTGAGTTCTCAATCAACAATAAAATAATTAATTTCATCAACCAAAATAACCCTAATTACCCATTCCCATTATCCTCACTTTACGTCCCTAAAACAACTATCACAAGGGACCTAGCCTAAGGATTTTCACAAGGGGTGACACCATTGCTTTGGGGGTTCCTCAGCAAGTTATGTCAACTAAAACAAACATCGGGGTGACAACATTGCTTTCCCTCAGCAAGTTATGTCAAACAATACATCCTAACATAAAACAACCAACAAGGTGACAACATTGCTTTCCTTCAACAATTTATGTCAAATAGGCACGAAGTCACATCGTCACCATGTGCTAGTCCATAGCTCTTATTCATCGACGGTATTTCCCACGGGAGTTTCCCCCCGCAATACATGTCAATGGGTTTTCCATATGCTAAGTCCATAGCTCTTATTCATCGATGGTATTTCCCACGGGTTCCCCCCCCCCCCCAATACATGTCAATGGGTTTTTGTTAGGCGTGTCAAACCCAACAAATAAAGGGTACAAATGACTCCTTAAACACTACTACTATGCACTAAAAACGTAGTACAAGGTAAGTAGGGTCGATCCACAGAGACACGGGACAAGTGTTTATACCTTTTTGCGTAAGGTACAAAAATGGTCACAGAATGGGGGGAATTTATAAGCAATGATTTAAACTATAGAATAAAGCAATAAGTAAATGATTGATTAAGTGAAATAAGTTCAAGATTTGTAAGTACTCCAACTCTATGCAAGACAAATTAGCAATGTGATTCCATGGATGACAAGATATTTGTTTAATTCTATCTAAGTTGGTACTTGAAAGTGTTAACAACCTCTAACACTTCCCATTCACCACAATAATTAACCAAAACAAGCTCTTTGATTAATCCTAACCTTACCAATCTAATCTAAACAAACTCTTAGAATTAGGTTGAAAGATTGCATTAAACTTTATGTGAATGTTCCCAACAACACTCAATACTCCTCATAAGCTCGGGAGCATAAGAATGTGTGAATAAGATTTACACTAAATTCATTCAATAGAAATCAGTTTAGTGCTTGTTACCTAGTCCAATTTACAAAACAATTACGGATTTTGCAATTAGATAACTTGAATGATCTAACCCTAATTCAAATGGCCAATAAGAATCACAATTAGAATCAAACATTCGATTGAAACAAAATCAAATTCACTAGATAGAAAATTGAAAGAAAACATCAAGTCATATGATTGAAATTACAACTAGAAGTCAAGACATAAAGTTGGAGAATCTAGGGTTCTAGCCACTCATGACTAGAACAAGATCACAAATCTAGAAAATGAAATTAAAGTTCTTACAAAATGAAATCAAATGTTCCCAAGTGTTAATCAACTTCAAAATCCTCAAGAAAATCGCCTTCTCTACTCCAAAAGTCGACCCCCCAAAGTAAAAAGTCGGTTCCCCCCTTTAAAAATGGTGAAAAACTGCTTTAAAACCCGCATTTACGTTTACACGGCCCGCGTAAATTAACACTGTCATTTACACGGCCCGCTTAAACGCAAAAATATACTGTGCAGAAATCTATGTTTACACGGCCCGCGTAAACGCAAGGCTTGCATTTACACGGCCGTGTAAATCTCTGTAAAGCCAAAATCTTCATTTCTTTGATATCTTGCTCCTCGGTGCTCCGCAAGTCCTGAAATTTTGTCCGCAACTTTTATTTACCTCCTCCAACAATATCCTACCTCCAAAAGTCCCTGAAATATCACAAAAGTATTTTAATGAAATTGCCTCATGAAAAATCCCGAAAAACATGCAAAATGCATGAGTTTAAGTCTATATGCAATGTACTTTTATGAAATAAAGCTACAAAATGGGTACATGAAATGCACCTAACAAATCTCCTCAAGCTTAAACCTTTCTTGTCCTCAAGAAAGAACAAGAAAATTTAAACCGGAGAAAATAAAATAAAAGAGAAGAAAAGAAAATCAAAGTTAAACTTTTTTTTTTTGAAACTTGATGCAAGAAATCAAAACAAACATGAAAAAATATATCCAACCCAATTAACCCTGTTTTGTACCATAGTTGAGAATGTACCTGTCATGCCTTGAGTCAACTTGGCTTTAGTCTCAAAATATTATATGATAATAGAAATAAGACTTTGGCCACTCCCTAATACAACTCAACAGAATTAAAGATCACAACACTAATTCCCTTTCAATATCATCAAGTCAATTCTTGGAACAAATTATGGTTTTACTCTCGTGAAATTATATGTGACAAAACATGCTCAACCATCTTTGTTTCATAAAATATAACAATGCCCGATTCCAGCTATTTGTTGATCAACAACAATCTTTTTCTGAAAAATCTTTTCTAAAAATTCCCTAATATTTATCCAGATTGGTTACAAACTTCAAACCACTTACACCAGTCAAAGTAATTAACATTCAGTCCAATGTCATAAGTTCAAATCCAAGTCCAAGGGAATCTTTTGACAGCCAAGTATTTTTCCTAAACACAATATTCAATTAAACTATAAACACAATTATATACAAACTTCTTAATTATAATTTTTACAAATAAAGCTCATGGCTTTCTTTGAAATCCGTGTAACGGGCTTCCAACCAACACATCCAAATCAAATGACCTTAGTGTGCTAGATTTAAAGAGATCCCTCGGGTTTACTTGCCCGAACCTCAAAGGCCACAGATTAGCTTTATTTGCTATTATTAAGTTCATGACTTTCTATGGAACCCATGTAACGAATTTTCAACTCAATCAGTCCCAAAAAATTTAGCTTTAGGCGATTAGATGTAAAACACCCCTCAGAGTTTACTTGTTCGAATCCCAAAGGTCACAGATTAACTTAATAATTGGTTTTTTTTTTTTTTTTTTTTTAAGTAACACAAATACAAATAACTAAGTTAACACATAACACTCTTATTAATTTATTTATTTATTTGGCCAATTTCTTTATATTTTCGTCCTTTACTTTTCTATTGTGGGACATCTCACGGTCTATTACCGTGAGGACTTCTAAGACATTTTTCAGGGGACTAAAGGTTAACATGCAAAGACCCGTAAGTATAGTTGAAAGCTATGTCCCCAAGCAGGGTATATAAAAGGGAATGAGTAGAAAGGACTTTTTAGAGCCCTGGAAGGCTCGGGACATTGGAATTTTGCATTCTTTTTTTTTATTTGGCATTTTAAGTTCAATTGAGCACTTACTACTCATAAGACCAGTCATATGTCCCAAAGAATCGACTCATACCTGCTGTTATGCTCAAATGTTGACAATCTTCTCACTTTCTGTTTTGCACAAGTAGCTTCGGGAGGTGTGTTCGTGTGCGATTAACTTGCTTTTAGATTTTCAATAAAAAGAGCAAGTCTAATCTCAAGGCACATGACTTATTTACCAGCTCAACTGTTTCGAAAAGATTCGGTTGCTTAGGATTGGATCAATTGCTTTTTTTTTTCAAAGAATGCAATGCAAAAATTTGGATGCAAACAAAATGCAAAGAAAATAATAAAAATTAGAATAGAAAGAAAATCTTTTTGGTTTTTGAAAAACTTTCTATGTAGAAAAATGAACAAGAAAATAAAAATTAATGCAATATGTACAAAATTAATGCAACCTACATGCAATGGAATTTATGCATGGATGGATGCCCCTCCCCAAGCTTAAAATATAGCATCGTCCTCGATGCTTGGAGAGAGGCATAGTCGGCCTATTAAGAGTCGGATGGTGGAGGATGGTAGCTGATTTGGGAATGGGTCTAAAACATTCACAAATGCACACCAATTGAATTTTAAGTAAAATATGAACGATTAAAGATATGGAAAGAATTTACCAAATCTTTCTTGGTGCCTCACAATTGTGGTGTGAACCTCCTCTTCATCCTCCCCAAGCTATCCGTGAAGTATTTTTGGAGCCGGAGATTCATTTTCTAGGCATAAAAAATAAGTTTAAAACCATTTGGGACATTAAAAAAAATTGAAATTTACCAAAGACTAAAAAGTTTTAAAAGAAAGAAAAAAAAACTCCGGGTTGCCTCCCGGTTAGCTGCCCTTGTTTTAAGTCGTTGGCTCGACCTGGCCCCTGAATGTGCTTTGTTCTAAGTAGGTGGGCCTTTACAACACATTAACCTTCTCGCCACTTCCTTCAATTGAAAACTTATCTTCTACCTGACTTTTTTTTTCTTTTTTTTAAAAACACCTGCTCACAAAATCCTTGGCATAAACAATTAGTAACACCGTGTCCCCGGCAACGGCGCCAATTTGTTAGGCGTGTCAAACCCAACAAATAAAGGGTACAAATGACTCCTTAAACACTACTACTATGCACTAAAAACGTAGTACAAGGTAAGTAGGGTCGATCCACAGAGACACGGGACAAGTGTTTATACCTTTTTGCGTAAGGTACAAAAATGGTCACAGAATGGGGGGAATTTATAAGCAATGATTTAAACTATAGAATAAAGCAATAAGTAAATGATTGATTAAGTGAAATAAGTTCAAGATTTGTAAGTACTCCAACTCTATGCAAGACAAATTAGCAATGTGATTCCATGGATGACAAGATATTTGTTTAATTCTATCTAAGTTGGTACTTGAAAGTGTTAACAAGCTCTAACACTTCCCATTCACCACAATAATTAACCAAAACAAGCTCTTTGATTAATCCTAACCTTACCAATCTAATCTAAACAAACTCTTAGAATTAGGTTGAAAGATTGCATTAAACTTTATGTGAATGTTCCCAACAACACTCAATACTCCTCATAAGCTCGGGAGCATAAGAATGTGTGAATAAGATTTACACTAAATTCATTCAATAGAAATCAGTTTAGTGCTTGTTACCTAGTCCAATTTACAAAACAATTACGGATTTTGCAATTAGATAACTTGAATGATCTAACCCTAATTCAAATGGCCAATAAGAATCACAATTAGAATCAAACATTCGATTGAAACAAAATCAAATTCACTAGATAGAAAATTGAAAGAAAACATCAAGTCATATGATTGAAATTACAACTAGAAGTCAAGACATAAAGTTGGAGAATCTAGGGTTCTAGCCACTCATGACTAGAACATGATCACAAATCTAGAAAATGAAATTAAAGTTCTTACAAAATGAAATCAAATGTTCCCAAGTGTTAATCAACTTCAAAATCCTCAAGAAAATCGCCTTCTCTACTCCAAAAGTCGACCCCCCAAAGTAAAAAGTTGGTTCCCCCCTTTAAAAATGGTGAAAAACTGCTTTAAAACCCGCATTTACGTTTACACGGCCCGCATAAATTAACACTGTCATTTACACGGCCCGCGTAAACGCAAAAATATACTGTGCAGAAATCTATGTTTACACGGCCCGCGTAAACGCAAGGCTTGCATTTACACGGCCGTGTAAATCTCTGTAAAGCCAAAATCTTCATTTCTTTGATATCTTGCTCCTCGGTGCTCCGCAAGTCCTGAAATTTTGTCCGCAACTTTTATTTACCTCCTCCAACAATATCCTACCTCCAAAAGTCCCTGAAATATCACAAAAGTATTTGAATGAAATTGCCTCATGAAAAATCCCGAAAAACATGCAAAATACATGAGTTTAAGTCTATATGCAATGTACTTTTATGAAATAAAGCTACAAAATGGGTACATGAAATGCACCTAACAGTTTTCCATACAGCTCATGAACATACTAAGGGGTTTCCCCAGCCATACATGCACTAAAGGCAATCATGAGGGGAATAGAGTACAGCGAATGAACACTTAAGTCCATTAACACCTACAGGTTACGAGCCTGCTAGTGTTCCACAGACCATCAAAACAGTCCATGGTTGTCATCCATACTCTGCTGAATGACGGGGGTCTTAGAGTACAACGAATGAACACTCAAGTCCATTAACACCTACAGGTTGCGAGCCTGCTAGTGTTCCGCATACCGTCTAGAACAGTCCAGGGTTGTCATCCCTACTCTGCTAAATGACGGGGGTCAACGTTGGGTAAGGGATTTTCTCATATTGCACTACTCACGCCAACATTTGGGTAAAAGCTTTTCCCATATTTCACCACTCACTTTCAACTCATGATCTATATCACTGATCATCTCATCTATCCAACTCACTTTTCATCACACACCCACTATTTAACTCATGATCTATATCACTAACTCATGAAGCTCGTCCGATCACTTCATAAAAGAACAAAGACTCCAAAGCTCCTCCAAATAAAAGTATAGGGAAAATACTGATAAAGTACTCCCGTACGCTCCCGTACCCCGACACGTAATAGTGTCAAAAGGAAGAACTAATGGATGAACACATAGTTAAAAAATACCTAATGAACATATAGTTCAAACATACGTACCGATTACAAGTCTACTAACGTTCCGCTGGGCTATCTAAAATAGTCTGTGGCCATTGTCTATACTCTGCTAGATGACTAGATCATCTTAAACATCGATACCTCTCATCACTTTTATTTCATCACACATCATCTAATTCATCTACCCATGTATTACCCAACATATTTGTAGATAAAAATATATATATATACAGTTTAAAACTTGTATAAAACATCAATTTAACAGTCACCTCAAATAAACAATTAATATATTTACACATAGCACGTATTTTAAGGTAAATACTTCATATCTATGTGTAAGGTGAAAGTGACTATACACTCACCTGATTTAATGAAAATCGGGCAGCAATTCGTTTCCTAAAACGATCGTTTCTAATAAAACCGGGAGTTTTATTGAGAAACCGGGCTCTGCGAGGGTCGGGCTTCGATGAATTCATAACTTCTTCATCCGACGTCCGTTTTCGTCAGACTTTTTACCGTTGTGATACTAATGACGAGACCTTCGATTCTCGTTTAGGTCGTGTCGGCTAAAAATCACTCGATCTAAAATTCGAGTTTTTAGCTGTCTACGGCTAAGCTGAAACTTCGAAAAATCATAACTTCCTCATACGAAGTCAGATTTGGGCATTCTTTTTATACATACTCTCGGTTTAACGAACACTACAAGTTTCGTTTAGATCACCAAGGCTAAAAAGTAGTTTATCAAAAACTCACTTTTTACGACATTCGGCCCCGTGCAGGTTTTGTCGCGAAACTTCGACAGGTCATAACTTTTTCGTTATAACTCGGATTTCGGAATTCTTTATATATCCGTAATCCTTGTCACGCCCACTACAAGTTTCTTAATAGATATTGGCTTTATCTAATATTTAATTTTGACGCTCATTTTTATTCTTAATTAATTAAACCCTAATAATTAAGCATAAAACACATAATTCACATAAAATTCACATAATTCCTTTTCATTTCTTCTAAATGAGTTACAAAGGTTAACCTAGACCATTATGTCAATATTAATGCCTAGCCTAGAAACACGGGCGTTACAACTCTCTCCCCCTTAGAATGATTCCGTCCCCGGAATCACACATCAGCAAACAAATACGGGTAGCGACTCATCATGTCACTCTCCGTTTCCCAGGTGAGATTTGGCCCATTCGTATGTTTCTAACACATAAGCACTAATTCGACCATTTTACGTCACAACTTCCTAGTCTTACGGTCAACGATTGCCTCAGGTTCTTTAATCAACCTCTTGTTTTCATCCAACCTTAATTTAGAAATGGGAATTATGTCGGGCACATCTCCCGTAAATTTTCTTAAATAACACACATGAAAGGTGTTATGAATACCCTCTAGTTCTTCCGGTAATTCTAGCTTGTAAGCTTGATTCCCGATTCTCAGAAGAACTTTAAATGGTCCAATAAACCTTGGACTAAATTTTCCCCTTCTACCAAATCCTATAAGTCCCTTCCACGGCGAGACTTTAAGTAAAACCGAATCTCCAACTTTGAATGATATCGGTTATCTTTTCTTGTCAGCATAGCTCTCTTGAGCAGCTAACATCCTTTCCCTAATCACTTTCAACTTTTCAGCAGTCTGATGGACTATTTCAAGTCCCATAAACTGCTTTTCCCAGCTTCCAGTCAACATGACAACATTCGACACTTTTCCCCATACAAAGCGTGATAAGGTGCCATCTTGATGCTTGATTGGAAGCTATTACTATAGGAAAATTCTACTAGAGGTAAGTGTTTACCCCAGTTACCTTGGAAATTCTAGGGTACATACCCTCAGCATATCCTCCAACGTTTAAATTGTTTGTTCGCTCTGACCGTCGGTTTGTGGATGGTAAGCTGTATTCAAACACAACTTGGTACCCAATTCCTCTTATAGACTCCTCCAAAACCTTGAGGTAAAACGGATGTCACAATCGGATACAATCGTTAACGAAACACCATGAAGCCTCACACTTTCCTTCACATAAGAATTCGCAAGTTTATCCATAGACCATTTCTCGTTGGCTACTATGAAATGCGCACTCTTAGTGAAGCGATCAACGACCACCCAAATCATGTCGTGACCGTTCCTTGTTCTGGGCAGTTTAGTCACAAAATCCATAGTGATACCTTCCCATTTACCCATGGGTACAGGTAAAGGATCTAAACTCCCATACAGTTTCTGATGTTGTGCCATAACCCTAGCACAAGTTACATACTCAGACACATACTTAGCAACATCGAGCTTCACCATCGGCCACCAGTAATAGGGTTTTAGATCCCTATACAATTTCGCACTGCCGAGATGAATCGAGTACATGGTTTTGTGAGCTTCTTCCATCAGAAGACCTCTTACTTCTCCCATCTTAGGTACCCAAATCCTACCTTTGAATACCTTCAGTCTTTGACCGTTCGTATCAAACACCAACGTTTTATCCCAAACGTTCCTCCTCTCAGTCATTTTTCTCTAAAGCTTCCTCCTGAGCTTTCTTTTATACTTCCCACAATTGTAGAGACAACTTCAATTCTCTACGCTCTTGGCCTTTTCTTTTCAAGATTCACCTTCTGACTGAGAGCATTAGCAACAACATTTGCTTTACCAGGGTGGTAAAGTATCTCACAGTCGTAGTCCTTGAGTAACTCTAGTCAGCGCCATTGCCTCATGTTCAATTCCTTCTGATTAAAGAGATATTGACGACTCTTATAATCAGTGAAAAGTTTGCGTTTAGTACCATAAAGATAGTGCCTCCCTATCTTTAAGGCGAATACTACCACTGCGAACTCCAGATCATGAGTGGGGTAGTTCTTTTCATGATCCTTCAATTGCCTCAATGCATACGCTATCACTTTATCCCTTTGGGTCAGAACACAACCTAACCCAACTTCTTTAACAACGAACGCAATACTTCTATTGATCGCTTTGATCAGCCTTTACTTCAATTCGGCTTAAGTCAACTGCTACATCGAACTTGGTTCTCTGAACCACATAACCAACTCATCGTAGTCGGACTCAATTCGATATGAACACTAGGGTTGGAATAACAATCATCTTCTTAGTCATTACCGAAACGATGGTAACGACAGACTAGAATAAGACGAAATCAATTACGAGTTCCTTGGTAACCTTGTGACTTTCCCTGATCCAAGTGTGAGTCTTGTGCTTCCAGTAGTATAGATCTCTACTACTATTCACACCTACTCATACTCGTCCCAAGTACTGTCTCGCAGTCCCCAAATCCTAAAATTACAAAACAATTTAACACATACGAATGTGTCCAATTAATCATAAAATTTTCCTAGACTCTACTAGGACTTATTCCATGCGTATCTTCAATCATCAATTCTACTTTAACTTGGTTGGTGATGGAAGTTCCAAATGATGGGACAACTTCAAGAATTACACCAATCGTTCCATCATCCTACCAATCGAAGGTGTACTTCAGATGTACCATACTCCTCTAAACGTTTCATTATTTTATCAAACATATTCTAAGATAAGATATCACTCTTACGATATCTTCTGATAGGTATCATTCACTATCATAAGCTTTTCATTTCCTCCATCTATTCAATTCTCTACGAGTCTTTACCATAACGTTTTGTACACCCAAGCAGACGTTCGGTGTACCAGGCGAGAATTTAAGATAGGAAAGCTTTATTTACGATAAACGTATAAATCTCCTTATCACTTCGAAACGTTTACATGTTAGTTCCAATCTCGTAATCATACGCTTAGAATCCTACACACATAAGGTTTCCAGATCCGGTCGGCAACAGACCATATATCCGAACAAATAATAGCATCATTATAGCTATAACACAAAACATTTAGCACATAAAAGCATTTTAGGCATCCTTCCTAAAATAAACTAGTGCTCGTGTCAATTTAGGTGTACTACCTAAAATATAATAGACACACTCAACTCACAATCATCGCTTAGCATTCTAAGTTTAAGTCTAGAAATCCTAGAATTTATTAGTTCGCTTAAACTAATGCTCTGATACCAACTGTGACATCCCCAAATTCACGGCCAGAAAAGACCGGTTTAATTTATGCTTTTGAAATAATTTCAGAGTAATCATTTGATTAAAAGTGTTGCGGAATTTATTCCCAGAAAAACATAATAAATATGTTATCAAATCATTTCCGAAGAAATGTATTTTATTCACTTAAACCATTGGGATGTCATTGTCAATACAAAAACATAAGCATAAACAAAACTTACATTTATTTACACTAGTGATCTACTTCTCTTTTAATCTCTCAGTGTAAAGCAACTTCGTATTGATACTTGTGATACAAATAAACTAAGTGGGTCAGGCTTGGGAGCCTGGTGAGCATATAGGGTTTTCAACCCACAATAAATAATAAACTTACTGAGTTCTCAATCAACAATAAATTTATTAATTTCATCAACCAAAATAACCCTAATTACCCATTCCCATTATCCTCACTTTACGTCCCTAAAACAACTATCACAAGGGACCTAGCCTAAGGATTTTCACAAGGGGTGACACCATTGCTTTGGGGGTTCCTCAGCAAGTTATGTCAAATAAAACAAACATCGGGGTGACAACATTGCTTTCCCTCAGCAAGTTATGTCAAACAATACATCCTAACATAAAACAACCAACAAGGTGACAACATTGCTTTCCTTCAGCAATTTATGTCAAATAGGCACGAAGTCACATCGTCACCATGTGCTAGTCCATAGCTCTTATTCATCGACGGTATTTCCCACGGGAGTTTCCCCCCGCAATACATGTCAATGGGTTTTCCATATGCTAAGTCCATAGCTCTTATTCATCGACGGTATTTCCCATGGGTTCCCCCCCCCCCCCCCCGCAATACATGTCAATGGGTTTTCCATACAGCTGATGAACATACTAAGGGTTGTCATCCCTACTCTGCTGAATGACGGGGGTCAACGTTGGGTAAGGGCTTTTCTCATATTGCACCACCCACGCCAACATTTGGGTAAAAGCTTTTCCCATATTTCACCACTCACTTTCAACTCATGATCTATATCACTGATCATCTCATCTATCCAACTCACTTTTCATCACACACCCACTATTTAACTCATGATCTATATCACTAACTCATGAAGCTCGTCCGATCACTACATAAAAGAACAAAGACTCCAAAGCTCTTCAAAATAAAAGTATAGGGAAAATACTGATAAAGTACTCTCGTACGCTCCCGTACCCCGACACGTAATAGTGTCAAAAGCAAGAACTAATGGATGAACACATAGTTCAAAAATACCTAATGAACATATAGTTCAAACATACGTACCGATTATAAGTCTACTAACGTTCCGCTGAGCTATCTAAAATAGTCTGTGGCCGTTGTCTATACTCTGCTAGATGACTAGATCATCTTAAACATCGATACCTCTCATCACTTTTATTTCATCACACATCATCTAATTCGTCTACCCATGTTTTACCCAACATATTTATAGACAAAATATATATATATATATATACAGTTTAAAACTTGTATAAAACATCAATTCAACAGTCACCTCAAATAAACAATTAATATATTTACACATAGCACGTATTTTAAGGTAAATACTTCATATCTATGTGTAAGGTGAAAGTGACTATACACTCACCTGATTTAATGAAAATCGGGCAGCAATTCGTTTCCTAAAACGATCATTTCTAACAAAACCGGGAGTTTTATTGAGAAACCGGGCTCTGCGAGGGTCGGGCTCCGAAACCGAAAAAATAAATTTCCCGGGCTTCTCGGGCACTTCGGGACGTGTTCCGGGCGTTGGAAATGATCTCGGGGCATCGGGGGAAGCGAAAATGGCTAAAATATTGAAAAGGGGGTAAAAATGGGCAATTTCCCAAAATTACCCGGGAAGGCTCGCATGCCTTCTATTTATAGGCGAGGTCCGAAGTCGGCTAAGAAGGCTGAGTCAGCAGCGAAGACACGCGGCAGCAGGAGGCGAAGGCACGCAGATGGCTCGCACGTGCGAGGGTCCTGGTGTCACCTTCTGATTGGACCGAGGGCTATGGTCCGAGGGTTCGGTCGTGGCGCTTCCTGCGAGGCTCGGACACGTCAGAAGTGGGTACGCGTCGGATTCTTAGTGGACCGTAGCTTCGGATGCGAGGGAAGGCGACACGTCTCGCCAGCTGGCCTCGGTGACTCAGCAGATTTCGGACACGTGGCGCGATTTAAGCGAGGGTGACGTGGCCGAAGCCACTTATGCGAAATTTCTCGATTTTTGTGCAAAAACTTCAAAAATCCATAACTTTCGCATACGAGCTCCATTTTTGACGTTCTTTATATGCACGCGTAGGTAAAATTACGCTCTACAACTTTCATTTAGACATCGTCGGCTAATTTTGACTTTAATTTTTATGTTATTATTTTTAACAGACCGGGACAGGAAATCCGTTAAAAATTCATAACATCTTCATCCGACGTCCGTTCTGACCTTTTTACCGTTGTGCTACTAATGACGAGACCTTCGATTCTCGTTTAGGTCGTGTTGGCTAAAAATCACTCGATCTAAAATTCGAGTTTTTAGCTGTCTACTGCTTAGCTGAAACTTCGAAAAATCATAACTTCCTCATACGAAGTCAGATTTGGGCGTTCTTTTTATACATACTCTCGGTTTAATGAACACTACAAGTTTCGTTTAGATCACTAAGGCTAAAAAGTAGTTTATCAAAAACTCACTTTTTACGACAGTTTTGTCGCGAAACTTCGACAGGTCATAACTTCTTCGTTATAACTCGGATTTCGGCATTCTTTATATATCCGTAATCCTTGTCACGCCCACTACAAGTTTCTTAATAGATATAGGCTTTATCTAATATTTAATTTTGACGCTCATTTTTATTCTTAATTAATTAAACCCTAATAATTAAGCATAAAACACATAATTCACATAAAATTCACATAATTCCTTTTCATTTCTTCTAAATGAGTTACAAAGGTTAACCTATACTATTATGTCAATATTAATGCCTAGCCTAGAAACACGGGCGTTACATATGGTTATATGGTTATATGATTATGTGTGTATCGGGCGGGGCCTGGTGTTTGACAAATTTGTAATCCGAGCAGGGCTCGATGCCGGGCGAGGCTCAATGTCGGGCGAGGCCCGAGGCCGAGTGGCACTCGAGAGCGGGTGAGGCCCGGTGGAGGGAGGGGGCCCAGTATGTGTTTTATGTATGTATGGTATGAGGTATCTTGGGGAACTCACTAAGCTTTGTGCTTACGGTTTTCAATTTATGTTTTAGGTACTTCAGTTTTGATGAATCTTGATTACCTTGGTTTTGTGGAAATGTTATGTATTAACAATTTATTAATCTAAAAATGAAAATTTTATGTTATTATTATTGGGACGTTACATATATGTTGAAAGTTTATATGTGAGTTATATGCTTATTATCTAGAAATATGTGCTATATGTATATTTGCTGATATACGCTATGTGAACCAGACACGGTTCTATATGTGTTGAGATGTATTTACATGATAATAATAATAGAAGTATTATAAATTAGAAGATAAATGTATGTTAATACTTAATACTCTGTATTAAATATTACACTAAATTAGGATAGTATTGTCGAAACAGAGATGGTATTGAGTATGCTTATAAGCATTGTAGGCTTGCCTAATGTTAAAATAAGACTTAAAAGAGATTCTTAGTTCAGTTAAGTTTAGATATTGGGTAGCATCTTATTCAGGGTACGTGTGTGATCTGAATAGAGAGTAGAAACTCTGTTCGAGGAGATTGTTGATTGATGGAGTATGCCCTATGTACAAAACTACTTTCTATGTACCAAGTCTTTTCCAAACCTCTTTATCACAAGTGTTGCTTGTGTCGAGGTATTATTATGTTCTGGGGTATGGGTCCTACTCATACCAGAGTACTATAATGCGCCATAAGTACTATCATGTACAAAGTCCTTTTTGGCACTATTATGTGTCGGAGTACGGAAGCATACAGGAGTACTTTATTAGTATTTCCCCATACTTTTTCTTTTGATGAGCTTTGTGTGTCATTGTTTCCTTGCACGAAGTAATTGAGGGAACTTCGTAGTCTGCCTAATAGAGTGTGTCAGTAATAGACCACTACTAGGTATGTCTGATGTTATATTGTCGGATAGGGTGAGTCTGGGGGTAAAATACCTCACGGTGCCAGACCACTGCTAGGCACAATTATCTAGATAACCACCCCTGACTTAACTGTTTTGTTTTTACGAACGGAGTATCGTGGTGAAACTTCCAGGGAATTTCCGAAGCAGCATCGTCAGTTTGTTGTGCATATTAGTCCTTTAGGCTAGATCTTGTAAGATCGTTGTATAGGATCAGTAAGTGGGAATCGACAGGATGGGATAAATTGCTTTAGATATATGATATATCAGTGTTAATGATAATAGCTGGTTTTGCAGGTTTGAGATATACATTATTATCACATTGTGGGATTGAAATCCCTATGTACTCACCAGGTTTCCCAAACTGACCCACTCGGTTTATTGTATCATAAGTAGCAATATTAAAGATACATTATGTTGAGAGATTGAAGGAGTATTAAGCCACTAGATTAATTACTGTAAGGCTTGTAATATTTCGTTATGCTTATGTTTTTGTATTGACGATGACAACCCAATGTTTTAAAATAAATAAAATACATTTCTTCGGAAATGCTTTGATAATATCATTATCATGTTTTCTACGAACAAATTTCGCAATATTATTCTTCAAAAAAGATACTCTGATTTTTAAATAAGCATAAACAAATCGGTCATTTATGGCCGTGAAATTAGGGATGTCACATCACCTAAGGGTAGGACTGATTAAGGCTTGACTTATTCATTCTTGGGTATAATAATGATCCAAGCAATAGCCCAAATACGCGTCCAATCATTATCCAAAATACGTGTCCAATCATTATCCAAAATAAAGTTCCCTGATTCTAGGGTTTCCACATAAAATGATAACTAGGGTTAGTGTTCCACACTTAACCCCTTAAGGACTTAATTCATTAAGTCCAATACTACATTAAGTTAATCATAGGGCATTACTAAGTATAATTTGAAATTTCAATTAACAGCTCAACGCGGGTCCCGATAAAACTCCAAAACTAATGTTTTCTTGACATTAGGGTATCCTAAACCCTAATTAGGGTTTCCAACCCAAAAACGTGCCACTCGGACTAAAGTTAGATGCTTATGTAAAATTAATGTTTAATAAGTCAGGCACCACCCACTGCTACCTCGGGCAGTGGTGGTCGTCGGCGATCCATGGCGGCAGCCACCCACTCACTGCGGTGGTGGCGGTTTCGAGTTAGAATCCAAACAAACAACTCCCACATTAACAATCACGCAAAAAACACATATACACATAATATTACACGCACACAGCCACCTCATACAGTGGTTGGTGGTGACTAAAAATGGCAACAAGGCGACAGCCACCATGGTTGGCTACCATGGTGGTTCTTCTCGTTTTCCGGCCAACCAAGACGCACACACACACACACACCAAACTCTCTCTCTCTCTCTCTCTCTCTCTCTCTCTTCTAACGACGTTCAACAACAACACACACATGTGTGGAACACGAGCACCCACTAAAATGCACACAACTCAGCCACCCTCGTGGTGGCAGGTGGTGGTCGGAGAGCGACAGCAAACGGGACAGCCGCATGGAGCGGTGGCGGCGACGACGTAGCAACCAAAAAGAACTGAGAAGGAAAGGTGACGCGGCCCTTAACCGAGAACAGAAACAACAACAACCATGAGCTCCTTTCTTCCTACTTCTACCCTATCACCACGTCCAAAATTCGGTCTCCGTCTTCGTCGGCAGCGGGAGCAGCAGCGGTGGTGCTCGGCTTGGTGGGTGACGACGACAACAAAGGAGATGGCGGCGGCTGGAGGTGTGGAGATATAAGGGTAACGACTATATAAGGGTAACGACTGTAATATTTAGGGTTAGAGTTTGAGGAGTTGTCTAAATGAAGGCCAAGGGAGGGGGTGACGGGTCTTAGCCCGACTCCAACTTCAAACTTATGTCCATTTTCCACTTTTAGTCCCTCCCTCCCCATTTTTTTTCAAATTAAGCCCATAATTTACTCTATAGCCCCCTGATTCCAAAAATCCTTTCAATTTAAGTCCAAAAGTTACCAAACAACCCCCATCATCCAAAAATATATACATAACTAGTCCGCAAATTACACTTTAACCCCCAATTTTCAGAATTTATAACATTTGACTCCTTGCGCAAATACTCTCATAAATTATTACGGATTTAGTGCTAATATAAAAATATAAAATACATCTCGGGGTTTTAGGGTTTATTATTTATTTATTTATTTATCTATTTATCTTATTTATTTACTTATTTTATTTTATTTTAAACGGGATGTTACATGTTTTGTATCAGTTATGACATCCCAAGTTTTAATGAATTGATGGAAAACATTTCTTCAGAAGTACTTTTTATTGGACAAAATTCTGCATCTTCTAATAAATGAAGGGTTTTTTTGCCACATGTCATCTTTTCCTTCATTTTGACACTTGGCATTTTGTGGGAGTTTTAAATTTTTTTATTTTCGACTTGTCATTTTCTAGTAATTTCCATTTTATTAAAATAAAATTCCATAAAATTGTAATGGATTCTATAAGGAAATAAAACCATCCTATTAATTTGATAATAAATTCTCATAAATACTCCAAACGATTTAATTTCTTTTGCAAATGTTTTAAAATATTACATTTTGTTATGTAAAGTATTACTTTATAAAATATTTCATGTTTATATATTGATATTAAATTTTTATTTTTAATAAACCCGTGTAATACACGGGTCTCACACCTAGTTTATAAATAAACTCTGTTTAAAAAAAACATAAATGAAAATTTTAAAATGGTCGTAAAAATGGGGATGCCACAGTTGTTATCAGAGCATTATTTTAAGCGAACTCGGAATTTAGAGAATTTCTAGACTTAACCTTAAAATGCTAAGCAATTATCGTGAGACGTGTGTTTGTTATATTTTAGATAATACACCTGAATTGACACAAGCTATAGCTTACTTTAGGATAAGATGCATAATTTGCTTTTATGTGCTAAATGATTTGTAGCATGTTTTAGGTTGCCTAAATTTCTATTACTTGATTACCTTTAAGGTTTGTTGCCAACCTAGAATTAGGAAATTTTATGTGTACAGGTTTCAAAACGTTTATTTATGATATTAGAACTGGCATATAACTTTTCGGAGTGATAAGGAGAATTATGCGTCTGAACCTTCCCTATCTATATTCTCGTCTTGGTACTTTGAACGCCTGCTTTGGTGTATAGAACGTCATGGTAATAACACATAGCAGATTAGGTAACAGTAATGGAAACCGATAGCCTGAACCTGAGTGAGTAATAGATCTTGCACCGGTCGTCGCACCTGCACCCGAACATATCACAATGGTGATGATACAAGAAATGTTAGATCGTTAGATGGAAAAGACAAAATGTCTAATTCAAGGGAATAGGGAAAAAGCTAATGCACCCGTCGTGCAGCGTGAGCTGGAAGAGGAATAGTTGGAGGAAGGAAATTACATTTGGACTCTTAGCCAGGCTAAGCCCCAAGTGGTAAGAAGGAATAATCCATATGATAGGATTGAGAGAAACGGGTGTAAGTATAAGGATTTCATGGCTGGAAAATTACCAAGTCTTTCCTGGAGCCCCACACCGGTGGAAATCATGCATTGGATCTCCGATATGGAGATGATATTTGAGAGTTGTGACTGCAACAACAGATAGAGGACTGTCCTTATAGTCCGACAGCTAAAGACTAGGGTATTAAGCTGGTGGAAGTTGTTGGCTGATACCATGTCCAAAGGGGAATCCAGTAAGATGTCATGGGAAGAATTCCTTGTGCGGTTGAAGAGAGAATATTGCTCTAAGCAGGATCTTCTGGAGATTAACAACGAATTTCATAAGCTAAAGAAGGGCAAGATGAGCATCAACGAGTATGCTGCAAGTTTTACGGAGAAGGTGAAGCTAGTCCCTCTCTTGTTTCCAACCAAACTTTCCAAAGTAAATAAGTTCTCTATTGGACAACCAGCAGATTATGGGCCAACAGTGAAGCTAGCAACCACTCTGAAAGAAACCGTATGGGCAGCTAGGAATGTGGAGACCCAGATAAAGGAGAAAGGTTTGAAAAGAGATAAGACAGGAGAGAAAAGGAAGTTTGAAGGATATTCAAGATCAAACAAGAAGAATAAGTTATTAAATCCTGACCCCAACGGAAATAGGTCTGTGGTAACGATGAAGCAAAGTGGTGTGACAAGTGCAGAAGGAAGCACTTTCGTAAATGCACTGAAGAAATGAACTGTTTCAGATGTGGGAAGAATGGTCACTACGCTAACGAATGCATGGAAAAGAAAGAAGTATGCTTTAAGTGTTAAAGATGGAAGGAGCTACAAAACCAAATGTGCCGCCAAAGCCAAAGGCGGGGGCGTAACATATGATACTTGATGAGGAAACAAGATGACGAGAATTTGGAGCTTATTGTCTGGAGTACCTGAGGGAAGGAGATAAATAAGTAGTATTATCATATGTAGCCTAAAGTATAAAGCATTGAGTATGATTAACTAAAATAAATATTGTACTCATTCTAAGAAGCAATATCAATTCCAAAATTATGTTATATGTTGAGGTTCTGTGTGATTTCCTTTTGTGGTAACTTAGTGGACTGCGAGACAATTCTAGGAAACTATCTCTTAGACTCCTCCTCACTCGAATGACACCCCATACTTATCAAAAGTTATGGTCTTCAATTGTAAACTTTAAATTCTCACGGATTTTTCTCGACAATCAACAAATTCTTGCGATAAAGAAAAATAACACGAAATCCTAGAGGTGAAATAAGAAAAAAACATCAAACATTCGGTTACAATATATATATATGAAAACATAAAAAGGATAAAAACATTTGGTTGCCTCCCGATAACCGTTTCTTTTTGTGCGAGCCTTAAGTTGGACTCCCAACTTAATAAACTATCAATCTGGCCGTTGTCAATGCATTTGTTTCATTGAATACACTTTTCATACCGACTCATAAGATTTGACTTTTCATTACGATATTCGGCCAAACGAGCGAATATTTATAAAATCCCAAAAAGTTGACAAGGGTTGGAACCGATTGGACATTCATCGGAAATGGATCGTACGTCAGAACTCTCTCCGAAGATGGAATCGTCACCCCATTCTTTGAAACACAATCTGGAAAGTTGACAAGGGTAGGAACCGGTTGGACACTCATCAGAAATGGATCGTACGTCAGAACTCTCTCCAAAGATGGAATCGTCACCCCATTCTTCGAAACACAATCTGGAAAAGCAGGGGGCCACGTCGTGGTAATGGTTACACCACGTCGTGAATCCTGCAATCCAGCTTGTTCTTGTTCTTCATCCAAGCATTCTGTTAGCAATCTTTCCAGCTCCTCCAAATCTCTTTCAAGATTAAATTCCTCATTCTCTAGCTCCTGTACTTCTACTTGTTCTTGGTCGTCTGGCAAGATGTAATCAAACCATCTTCCCAGCTTCTTCAGGTCTTTGTCTGAATCATATCCCTCGTCTTCAAAATCTAATTCCTGTTCCACTTCCTCAAGAAAAGCATCAAGAGCATCGAGATTTGGAAACTACATAAGAAACGAAATAAAAATAAAAACCAAAAATCATTAGCGTCCACCATCGTGAAAAGGAGATCGCCACGTCGTGGAAACTAATTAAACAGAAAAACAGAAAAATAATTTTTTGCGGATTTTACCCCACAAAAGGATTGTTCAACTAATAGCAATTAAATTAAAACTAAAATAAGTTGTTCCCCGACAACGGCGCCAAAAAAATCATCTGCACAGAATTACCTACAAGTTTTAAATTTATAATCCTAACTAAACTTAACTACTAATGCACTTATAGGCAATGTACCTAGTCAGTTTATAATATAGAAAAGTAAGTCGGGTATCGAACTCAGGGAACAATATTTAGCTAATAAAATAACTACTAATATCAATCTAAAAAAATAACTAAAATGGGGGGTTTTATCTGATTTTGCAAGTTCAGATTAGCTTAACTACTTAATTATCTCAAAACGAAGCAAACAACTAACTAAAGACGATTGTAATCAAGAGAGTAAAGACACTTCTGTTTAGCTTTGAATCCAACTTTTTCCCATGGTTAGTTTCAATACATGGATTAATTCAGTTGGTTACCAATATAAATATTGTTAAGAATCTTGATCCGATCTCCTAATGTATTCATCAATTCATGAACTACTATGCAATGATCATACACAAGTGGACACAAAATTGATTATATAAGATTATTGGGCTATGTAAGATATATCTAAGATTAATTATCTATGATCGAGACAAATAACAAAACACAATTATGATCAAATTATGTTCTCACATAGTTAAAGTTGTTACCTTTATTACCTATTCTAGGAATTGTTTAATCACTAGCTCTAGCAATTTAATGATCATAAACAACTAGGTAGACAAGTTCATGCAATTAAAGTGATCATTCAACTACATATAACTTGAATCTAAGCAACAAAGATTAAAATTTTTAACATGCTAGGTATTGATAAATCAAACACCTGCGAGACCAACTTTATAGATCCATGAAAAGTAGAAACAAATATACAGTAGTAGGGTTCATCTACACTAAACGAAAGTCTAATGATTTAGCTCATAATTACAGAAAATAAACATATAAACACATAAGAAAGTAAAATATACATGATCAATCTAAGCAAACCAAATGTGTGATGTGATCTCTTGCTACAATCTTCTAAACTCTTGATCTTCAATCTTCTTCTCCTTCCAAGGTTTAATTTTCGTAGGTTTTCTGTATCAAAAGTCCTCTCAAAAACCTCTAATCTTCCTAAATAAATATAATATCCGATATATATATATATATATATATATATATATATATATATATATATATATATATATATATATATATATATATATATATATATATATATATATAGTTTCCTTAAAATCAGTCCTCACGTCGTGACTATAAGGGTGTCATGACGTGAACTCGGTAGTTATCCCATATTCTCCAACAAAACTTGTACCTCTCCGTGAAGGAATCTTCTAGACACGTGGTCACGAGGTGAAGATATAAATGTCACGTTGTGAGCTTTATTTTAACGCATAGGATCGAGATCTTCCATTAGCCACGTCGTGGACTTCAAAATACCACGTCGTGGGACTTATTTTTTTGCATTATCTTCTTTCCTTTAACCTCCTAGCTTCAGCTTTAGTCCTCCAAGTATCTCGCTTTTGTCAATTTTAGTCCTTTTTCTTCCAGAATGTCCTTTTTGGATGCAAAAAAACAATTTAACTTAATAAGTACCAAATATCTTTTCATTTTACCAAAATATAGCTTAAAATATATTAAAATAATGCATAAAAATATGTATAAATATGGGAAATTCACCTCCCGACTTTCCTGCCTGGCTGATCCTTATTTGATAGAACTCTCAGTATACATTGGGATTATTGAGGAATCTAGACTATTAATTAGTCATAAGAAACATTAAAGTAAGACTTAGTGATAATGGAACCTAGGTCACATCAAAGGAAATGATAAGTGCTAAAGCGAAGCGTTGCCCAACTTTCCAGTCATCGCTTTAACAAGTGAGTGCATAAGCCCTTTCATGAACATGATTTCAATACAAGTATTAAATATATGTTAAAGAGTTTATATGTGAGATATATGCTTATTGCCTTGAATATGTGTTAAGAACATATTTGATAATGTATGATAAGCGAACCAAGTATGGTTCTATATGTGTTAAGATATATATTTATTATTTCATGATAATAATAATAGAAGTATCATTGGAGAAAAGGATAAAGGTTTGTTAATACCTAAACACTTTATATACACTGAAGTAGGATAGTATTGTCTAAACAGAGCTGGTATTAGCAGTTGAGCATTGTACTCTTACCAAGAGATAATATAGGACTTGAAAAAGAGGTATAAGTTTAATTAAGTTGAACAATGGGTAGCATCTTCTTAAGAGTACACGTAAGACATAAATGGAGAGTAGAATTCGGACATCTCTGGTTCGAGAGTATGGACTGGGCATGGCCATTCGTCCCTGATCCGAGAGTGTATATTATACATAGTCATTCATTCCTAGTCCGAGAGTATGGAGTTGCCATAGACATTCATTCCTGGTCGTAGAGTAGAGATTAGGCATAATCATTCATTCTTGATCTAAGAGTATGTATTAGGTAAAGTCATTCATTCCTGATCCGAGAGTATGGATTAGATATAGTCATTTATTCGTAATCCAAGAGTATGGATTAGGTAAAGACATTCATTTCCGAATCCGAGAGTATGGATTATGTCGTTGTATAGGATTAAAATGTGAGGATCGACGGGATGGGGTAGATTGCCTATATAAGGTGAATGTGTATAATTCGGGTTTTAATAATATATATATATATATATATATATATATATATATATATATATATATATATATATATATATATATATATATATATATATATATATATGTGTGTGTGTGTGTGTGTGTGTGTATGTGTGTGTATATATATATATATATATATATATATATTATAACCTTGTCGGATTGAAATTCCTATGTACTCACCACGTTTCCCAACCTTACCCAGTCAACTTCTTTGTATCACAGGTAGCGGTATAAATGTACGTGCATGATGAGAGATTTAAGGAGATGTAGACTATTTTTCTAAGACACTGTAAGGACTGTTTATGCTTATGTTTTGTATCAGTTATGACATCCCAAGTTTTAATTAATTATTGAAAAACATTTCTTCGGAAATGCTTTTTATGAGACAAAATTCCGCATTTATAAATAAACTTTGTTTTAAGTAAGCATATATGAAAATTTTAAAATGACCGTAAAAATGGCGATGTCACACGTTTGGTTGAGACCCTAAAAAGCTTGATGTTGCTCTGCTAATAAGAAGTCGGGAGGAAGAAGGAAGAAGTGAGTTTCTTGGGAAAGGGAAGAGGTTGATAGGATGGAGAGGAAAGAGATAATATGTGGGACAAAAGTACCCGCACATGTTCTGCATGTGAGGGGACTTAACGACTCCAATTTGACAAAGTCACCCAAAAAGACCATACATTAAAAGTTCTCAAACGACATGAATCATCCTTGAAGACAAAAAAATTAAAGTCTGAACTCGATTTTTTGGAAACCACAGGGTCCATTTATGATGATTTTCCTTTAAACTATTTCAAAGGTTTAACCGATAACGTTCTCAATATTTTTATTATAAACTCGTGTTGGTACGATATTCTATTTATAAACAATTTTATTATGTATATATAAATAAACCAAACATGTATACACTGTTCAATGGATAAATGTTTATGTTCATTTATTTAATAAATAAGCGAGCATGAACAAAAATTTTCGTTCGAGCAATTATACGAACAAAAAACAGTCGTCTATTTCGTTCATTTATGTTTTCAACTGTTCGATTATATTCGTTCCTTAATTTTTGTTCATTTCCTTTGAGTTATTATATTACATTATATATAATATTATAAGCTGATGAGAGTGAAAGTTGAGCTTCTAAAAATAGTTTAAGTGTTGCAACTTCTTTATTTCGTAAAATATCAAAAGTGACATTGTTAATTACAACTAACATATCAAATGTGTTGACAATTAACTTTTATGGTTCTTGATTTGAATGTTTATGTTCATTTATATTCATACATATTTATGCATGTTTCATATGTTCGGTTAGCACTCTAACGAACAAAACCAAAGAAGGTAATTTGTTAAACGAATGAACATGAACAATAAAATATGCTCTTCTTTATGTTCGTTTTGTTTGTTTACAATCATACAAATGCATTGTATGCTCTTAAAGTATTTTTTACTTATAATGATGTTGGCTTTACCTTTTGTTAATTAAAGATTATTGTTAGTTGATGTTTTAATATCACAAGATATATTAGTAGGGGTGACAAAATCGGACAGTCATGTCGAGTTTTTAGCTAACATGCAACGCTACAACATATTTTATATAACACGAACACGACAAGACACAATGTTGTGTTTTATTTTACTAACACAAAAACGGCCTAACTAAAACACGATATAAATGACAAACACGGAAAATGTTGAAATAAAATAAACCTTTGCCATATTCAGTTCAAAATTAATCTTACAAAACACGATAAACACGAAATACATGACAAACATGATTTAATCTCATGTGAATTTCGTGTCCAATCGTAAACATGAACACGCCACGACATGGCACATTATTTTTTACATTGGACATGATCACAACACGAATACGAATTTCAATTCCAATTTCGTCTAATTTCATTTGGTGAAGTGTATTTTTGTCATGACATATCATGGATTGACACCCTCGTATATTAGCAGAAATCAACCTATGGACAATAACATAAGTAATAAAAATTTTATTGAAAGTACGTTGTTTGCATCATAATAGATGGACATAAAAACATGATTTTTAGAATAAAGCCACCAAAACAAAAACTTGTAAATGCAACTAAAAGTTGAACTAATTGAATAGTTAGATCTTTAAAAATAAGGAAATTTTCGACAAAATTTCAATATTTTGGGTAGGTTTACAGTTTAATCCCAACTTTTATTTTTTGAACCGGAAAGTCTTAATTATTTTATATTTTGCCAAAATTTACAAAACAGACCTTATTTTTTTCAATAGAAAATGACAAATTATCGTATAAAATTATATCATCTGGATTTTTCTGTTCAAAAATAAATGTTGGGATTAAACCAAAAACTGACCCAAAAAATTCTGACTTTATCGGAGATTTCTGTTTAAAATATTAAAGAAAATTAAGGTTCAGTGGTTTGGTAGTTTCTTAGGAAAACCGAACAGCCTTAATAAAAAAAATAAAAAATTATAAGTATTACTTAAAAAAATGACATTTTTATAAACTAACGTGAATCGTAAATCATATCATATCATACTATATTCTAAATGATTAATTTTCATTTCATCACATCCATTCGAAACTCTCTAACACTTTATATATCTACATAATATACTTAAATTAACATAATATATATATATATATATATATATATATATATATATATATATATTACAAGTGGTTGATAATTTCATAATTAAATCAAACATCCAGAAAATTTTAAAATTAAT